>NC_088646.1:39494152-39526652 GCF_964019385.1 Sycon ciliatum | reverse complement strand
GGACTGTCTGTTTGAAGGATGTCATAGATAGGTGCATAGTCTGATCTCATGGCGACGAGTGTTATTATACGTGTAGATGTCGATATTTTGTGTTATTAAACTGACCATCATACCAGAATTATTACACCAACTGTCATCACTGACCAATCTTCTTAGGTCGAGCCTCGTATCAGAATCAAGTCTGTCCCTTGTCGGTACCAAGTGGAATTCGCCTCCTGCATGAGCTCAAATGCAACAACACTGACAACAACGTGCTATGCATTAAGAGGCTAACGAGAGAAGATGGCGCAGTCTCTTCGAGGCCAGTTGATTTGGATTCTTGGCAGGATCTGTTCCTAAGAGGAATTAATACTTTGACAGTTTGTTCCAAGGAGAAAGGCGAGACCAGGGGCAGTATGGTATTGTACTACTACTCCCTGGGTCCCTGGGTTAGTTCACATCATTACCATGACATGCACGATTGCAACGTGTGGCCGCTGAGAGTTTCCGACATGCCAACTGGGGACTAACACCACAACACATGTTTCCACCGAGCCTCCTAGTGACTGCAAGACGAAAGTTAACGAAAGCCCCAACGGTATCGTTGCACAACAAAACCCGAGACACAAGTGCTAGTGTAGAGACTGGTACATTTGTACAGTCATACACACCTGCCCACACAACGCTTGCTAAGCCGTACAGACAGTACAAGTAGTTCCGACACAGAACGGTCCTTCTCTCATCGCCAACGATTGCCGGTACATGTACATCAGTTTGAGCATGGCGCCTAGACGATGCTGCATGGCTGGTGATATCGGAATACATGTAGCTAGCTGGTGGATCTACATGATTATGAGCGCCTGGTGCCTAGACGATGACACGGACAGCGACGTCTTGGCTCGGATTGCGACTAGATCCACGACGGGTAATAGATGGGGTTTGCCAGCATCTGTGAACAAAGATCATAATTATTCACCTTTTTGGCTGGGTGCAACTCCAAGTACGAATTGCTCCATGCCGAATTAATATCACAAGAGTACATCATTACTTGGATTACATGTACCTGTATGTAACTAACTTCGTAAGTATTCATTGAGTCATCTCATCTTTCAGTGAAAAAGGTTGACAAGGCTACAAAGCCTACAATAGACCTTCAAAGTTCTCAAAAACATCCCATCTTCCCTGCCGCGTCTTTATCCATACACTATTCGTATCCTTCGTGTTCACAGTGAACTGCAGTTGTGTTTGCCCTCGGCCTCACGGCGTCGTTATTTACCTACATCGTTAGTGGTGTTTTGGACACTACCGCTGAATGCCAGCTCTGAACACGCTGTGCGTATTACAATCTACTCCAGGCTCGCGGCCCAGTACTGGCAGTAGCTGCCAAAGGCAATGGTTATCCCGGAGTCGTTCAATAGCCCGGGGCAACTTGAAGCCGAAGGCAACGAGTGCGCCTTTGCCTTTGATCTCTCCGAAACAGACCTGATTCCGGTCACAGCACAGTGTGCACTATCTCGAGGTGATAATACTGACATTGTTATAAGCACTATACGCAGCCCATCCTGCACCGAGGTGTAAACTTCGCGTCCATACCTAGTACCTGTGAGTGCGAGTTCTATTTTCAGAGTTGCTTTACGTGTATTCATTCTCCAGCTAGCAGCACAGGTTATTGCATATTATTTTCATTTTTTATTCCCAATATGCACAACACTTCCTCTGTGCATGTACCTGAAGGGGTCAATAGACAACATCGGCACTGAGAAGTTATTTGCTCCAGGCACCGAGGCCGTAGGCTATCGTTATCGGATCGTGTTCGTCGTTTGCACATTTGCAAGCGGCGGTTGGATCTCCAGACACGATGTACTTACTGCAATGGGAGGTGGCTCTGGACGAGCGAAGTGGAAACGAAACTGTGTCGCATTATTGTGTTTCGTTTGGAAGACTATGCCACCGTTTCAACTGCAATGGAACGATGTTGCTACATCTCCTTCTGCTCCCAAACTGGAACGAACATGACCACAGTGTGTGTTTGCGCCCTGTGGGCCGTGGCGGGCCGTGGCGCAGAGAGACTGCCGAGATACGTGTATGGCCTGTAGATATACGCCGCGTGAGGGTGTCCGAAAATGAAGGAGACCGTCGTGCATCCACAAGGATGGTGCATTCTTGAGCGCTGTCAATGTACTGGCGAACATGACTTTCCACCTTGTCTCTTGGTCATAACTTCGTCTTTGTCACCCAACGCAGTCTGCTGGTCAAGGAGTCAGACTGTTTTGACGATCGCCTCCGGCAATGTCACCAAGACACGACAACTGCTCTCAAGACTCGAGTCGTCAACGTTGCTCCTCCTTCAGGGTTCGTCGAAGCGTGATCTGAGGTTTGCCTACTGTTTGTCTTCGCATGGAACAGTGAATTGCGGATCCGGGCCGACTGACAAGACGTTTGTGTGTGTGTCAGTTGTCTGAGGATTGCCTTAGCTTTGCTATGTGCATGAAACGCAGCGTTACAACAATGACCTAGCCGGTTGTCTCTGTTCTCTTCTGCCTTTGTGCCAATGCTCCATCCTTGCAGTGTTGAGCACTCTAGTCTAGGTAATCTGGAAACCTCTCGCTATTGTGTGTGTGTGTATGTGTGTGTGTGTGTGTGTGTGTGTGTATGTGCGTTTGTCTCTGTCTCTCTCTCCGTCTTTCTGCGTTTTGTGTTTTCTATTTATGGGTTTGGAGTTTTTGGGCACGGTCTATTGATTGGGCCGCTTGGGTTCTTGTGAAATCACCGCCGCCGTCTGTGCCATATGTCATCCCGCTAGCACGTACAGCCCAGAAAACATTTGATCCTGTCTTCAGGCGTTAAGCTTATCTGGCGCAAGAAGAGCGTGAATTGGCTAAAAGGCGTGAGTTGCTACCTGCACTGGCTGCAGTTGCAAGAGCCCATCACTATTGTGGACGCCTGTTTGCTGCATTAGAACTTGATACTTGTCAAAGACTTACGTGACTGTTTGAATCACGCTGCTGATTTGTTTCTGTGCACTTTGCCGCCCCACCACAACTAAGCAGAGGCTGGCTGATCGTCCATCATCGAAACACGTGCTTTGCCTCTGCTTTCTCCTTTCCTCTCAGAAGTCGTAACTCGTTTGCATCACAAGACTACCCCTACATGTACGTGTGCGCTTATCTCAACCCGGTCAGTCGGTGTTTCCTTTACCAAACACTGGCAGACTGGCCGTGAGCTGCTTGTGGTGGTTCACTCTTGCACTGGCTTGTACGGCATGCGGATCGAGTTGACGCATGACGAAGCACACCGTCACCATCATGCGCAATCCTTCTGTTATTCGACCGGAGAGCAGCTCCTTTTTCAGGCATGTGCCATGTTGGATGGACCTGTGGCTGCTGCACGGTCGCGTTGAAAAGTTCGAAGTTTGACAGTTGTCGACACGTGCTGCTGGTGTGGAGGTCATTCAACGAAAAGACTGCAAGAACGCCGTCCAAAGCAAACTCTTATCTGACCCCACCACTGACCTGTATATCTGGTTGTGTTTACCGGACCACCTACAGAGTTGTGACCTTCTACAGCCACAACTACTACTGTAGCAGTGTTCTGTAATTCTGTCACTATTCCTAATCTCTTTAGTAAAGTGCTAAACAAGAGCGTTCGTACTCTCACCCTATTCGCACCAGATGTAGCCTGGCATTGATGCGGTGAGGCTAGCACACGATGCGCTAAATCAGGAGGCGGTCTGGTCGCATTAGGTACGTTGCCCGTCAAGAAGCAGTCGAAGATCTGCCCACTCATCAGTATCAGATACTTTCTTTACTGGGCAGCTCGTTATTGCAGCAGGGCCACGTACATGTGTACAGCCCGCGTATCGTAATCTGCAGTCGTCTTGATGGTTGCCGACAACACTGAGGAACGACGTTGAATGATGTTGTTTGATCTGCTAGAGAACAGAACAACAAGGACAATCAAGGCTTGTTTGCTGCTAGTACATGTAGTCATCTTACTCTCTCAATGCGACTGATCACACAGCATGGGGCTGTGTTACCAAAAACAAGCAAAACGAATACAAACATGGACGCGATAGGCAACAAACGCACAGGAGGGAAGCGAGAAATGGTTACTAATCTCGCGAGATGTGGTCTTCGACACTGTAAGAGTGCGTGACAACTCATTAGCAGCAGTCATCTTCCTCTGCATGGGTACTTTATCGTCAGCTACTGCATAATCCGTGATGGTTGATGTCACATACCACTTACCAGTGAAGTGACTGCATGTGGCAGTACAATGTTGCCAGCAGATGGTCGTAGACACTGTTGCATCCAGACGCGCGCGCCACACAAGCCCAGACACAGCTCCAGCCTTGTCGCTCTGGTATGTTCCTCCGCCTACCACATTGCAGCCTCGGAGCATCTGCGCTTCTAAAGGTATCAGAAAGCCGTGACTCCCTGATCTGCGCCCTGGGGCTGAGGCCTGAGCTGGGACTGCGAAGTGTGAGTGGGAGTTACAACTCGTGAGTGAGGCGAGGAGCGGTCATGCAAGACTGCGTCTCGTAGACTACGTATCAACTGTCGGCTTTTCTTTAGGGTATGCGTGGTGAGAAGTGCACAGACTCAGGACTGACTGAACTACACGTGCTGATCGTGTCCTAACTCTCTACTCGGAGTACATGTACTCCTGCACTGCTAGAAAGTACACGTATGTCTGAAAAATACTGGCCCCTAATGAAGACGGCCGCCTGAAATGTTGTCTGTGTAGACAGTGGCTGATATCTACATGGACACTCCTTGCCTCTTGCAGTTACTGACAAGTGACATGGCTTACACACGGTAGCACTCTGACTGCTGATGCTTGGAGCAGGTTGAACAAAATATTGCTTACAATTTAGACATTGCAATCAGTTTGGCCAGTGACTCTGAGCTCCGCAGGCGAGACAGAAGATGGTTGAAACTGCTGCAGTGTGGCTGTATGAGGCATTTTGTCTTCGGACTTTTCCCTTTTCATTTCCCCTGACTTGCTCCCCAAGTAAGTTGAAGTACTACATGATGTAGTTTTTGCGTAAGGAGGTGTGTGGGTAGTATCGTGAGGACTGCGTCCCACCAGCCTGTGTAGTTTCACAGGAAGTGTGAGTTTCGAAGTTTGAAGAAAATGTTGAACAGTCGCGGCTCAGTCGGAGGGCGACTACTTGTTTACACCATACTCCATAGGGGCATCACTGGCTTTTAGCGAAGGTCTTAACCTCGATTCCAGTCCTGAATGATGGTGACAGTGAGTAATTTTTCTTCGGACTTTCTCTCTTTCTCATTCCCCAGACTTACATGTATGTATAAGTACTGAAGTACTAGTATACCGTTCAGTCATCTTGTACTGTGTGTTTTCACCACACATACAATGCAGGGCAGTGGAGCACCAGGTGGAATTGGCAACTGCACGTATTGGGACTGACAGTCGTATGAAGGCAGAAGGCAACGTCGACTATTGTGGCTACTACAGTACTAGTACATGTATCTGCATAGTGCTGGGCCGACAAAAACTCCAGAACAGGACTTTGTTGCGCATATGTAATGCCTGCACAGTCTTAATACGGGTACTTGAAGTACAACACAGTACTGTCAGTAGACTAGTAGTAGTGAGAGCACAGTACCGTGGCGTGAGAGAGGTTGTGTTTGATACTTCACCTGCACATGACCAACTGATTGTGTGCATTGTCTGCACTGTCAATGGTTGTACTGACTATTGGCTGGGTCACACTGTATCACTGTCATCCAGTCACACTTCCCTATCCATACGGACCATAGCGATTCACCAAGGAAAATATCTCACACAGACACACACACCTGGCCTGGATACTATAGACTAGGACTATGCGCTAGACAATGGCTGGTGCCAACACGTCCACGCATAGTCTGGAGATGTCATGATGGCGGTGCGGACGCCTAGCTCTATGATCTTGACGCTTGATCGCATTTTCGCAGCTTGGCACTGTTCGTGTGGTTGTAGACTGACAAGCGAGATGACGTCTCCTCTTGCTATGAACTAGACTCAACTCTATAAACACACCGTACCTGTCGAGTAGTTATGGGTACGCATGGGTACGCTAGGTCTTACAGTTAGACTCTTCGCACCGGCCTTGCCTGACAGCTAGCTAGGCTGCTTACTTGAACGTCTTTGCAAGGTCGGCTGCACTCCTCCGCCTCTCCTCCAAATCTCAGAATGTATAGTATTCGTAGTTGAGCCTCACTCTATCCACCTATAGGCTATACTGCTAGTCCTTGTCTGTCTCTAGTCGCTGGTGCTGGATACTGAGTCTGTGGCCCATTATTGTGGGCAGGCGAAGTCGCAGTCACGTCGCACGCTGCGCGCACCATCGCTGCAGATTACTACAAGACAGTTATCAGCTGATCTTTAGCCCGCTGACAAGTGACATGTTCCGCACTGCCTTTCCTAGAACGGACCAGCTGAGCCGGCCGTGCGCCTTGAGCATGTTGACGCAATGACGGGCAGCGTACAGGCAGCTGCCGCAGCAGCAGCCGGACTTAGGGTTGCACAGACGACGGGGCCGAGTGCGTTCCTGACTAGACTGGAGATGAATATTTCCCCGCTGACAGTCGATCATCCAGCCTTAGTTCACAGCTTGCTTGGCTGCTGCCACTTCGGCTCCAGCGCTACGTCTCGTCGCCCAAGTTGTTTGACTTGGGAAAACAGTACCTGATGCGCTTTGCCTGTTTAGCTCTCACATTTTAGCTTAGCTAATAACAAGTTAGGGAGACATTGGATTGGGACCTTCCGCGCCCTGACTTGATGCTTCCAGTTCAGTGGCGGTGTATGGTGTTCAGTTCATCATCATTCTGTTTTTATCTAGTTTCGCAATATGAGAGTTTGACAGCAGCTGATGGGCAGAACGTAGTGCTCGCAAATTCTACGCTGAGCGTCCAGGAATATTCCTGTTGACTTCTGCAAAATCGTAATAATAATTCTGTTTTGAATTCGTCAGGCGAAGGTCTCTACCATGTCCGCCAGCGCATCAAGCCGGATGGCCAGGAGACAGAAATGCTTCCTGTGCGACCTGCCCAAATCGTCCTGGACCATTTTGAATGATTTCTCTCAGCCCGTGTGCCGTGGCTGTGTGAACTACGAAGGTCTGGATCGCGTCGAGGATGCCATCCACGAATCCAGGCGTCTGCGTGAGCTGGAGGGCGGAAGTACACCGCTGGGGGTGACGAGCAGCGCGGGACCAGTGACGACATGCGGCGGCGGACCCAGCACAGCGATCGCTGGCGACCCTACCGTAACGCAGTGCCTTTCGACGGGCACACAGCTGGACAGTACGTGCACCGCACTGCCGCAGGTGGATTCCAGCAATCATCGAACGCATCCCAGCGTCGGGGCAGCGGGGCCGCGCTTCGAGCCGGCCACACCGCAGAGCACGGATGCTGTGGACTTCATGGGGGCAGCTGAACTACCTGGCACATGCATATCGAGTACAGGTTTACCTACTACTAGCATTGTTGGGAGTACTTCAGCTGGTGGCAATGTCATGAACAATCCCGCTATGCCGACTGCAGCCAGGGCAGATAGCTCAGGACCAGGACCAGGCTTTGACGATTTCCCATCACCCATGACACCCTACTCACCGGATTGGAGCGGGCGCGTCAATTCCTACGGGAATGGCGGCCTTCGAGTAATGGACACGACCGCGGGCTACGGCTCCTACAACCCGCTGGTTGCTCCGGACTACTTGCGGCAGAACCCGTACGGTGGCTACATAGCGGGGCACGACAGCGCGTTCACGTACTACGGCGGCTGGAGAGCCATGAAGCGAAGTGGTCCTGAGGAATCGCCGGTGTTTAATCCCTACGCCACCATGTCACCATCCCGACCCGGTAGCGTGCCACCGCGACGAATGTCCGAACCAAGTCCGGCAGCAGCCGCCAAGCGCCTCGATCGTGGTGGCATACCCAAATCGCCGGCGTCAAAGCAACGTGCATTCGATCTGACTGCCACCGACAACGTCCTGACGGTACCAGCGTCACCAGCAGCAGCAACAGCCAAATCCAAGGACAAGCCTGGGGACAGGACTGCAACAGTGTCAGATAAATCTAGCGCTGCTGGGGATTCTACCGCCTCAGCCGCCACCACTTCCATGGCAACCAGCTCGGCGCTAACTAAGGATAGCAGCAATGCTAGTGTAACCAATAGCAACAGCAGTAACGGTGCTAGTTCCACAGCAGTGGCAGCTGCAGCAGCAGCAGTAGCAGCAGCAGCAACACTAGCAGTAGCAACACCAGCGGCGACAGCAGCCAATAGTGATAAGGCTAATGATGGAAAGACGCCCTCATCATCTTCATTAGACGGCAGCACATCTACTGCAAAGGCGGACACTGCCAGCAGCTCTAGCAACAGTGCAGGAACACCTGATGGGGGCACTGGAACAAGGACTGATGTAGACTCCAACAAAGCTACAAATTCCTCAGGAAGTGCGTCAGCAGCAACACCAACAGCAGCGCAAGGTGCATCATCGACTGCCGAGACTACGACTACGGGTGACTCTGTGTCTGTCGCGTCATCGTCATCATCGCCTAAGACCTCTTCCAAACCTCAGACCCAGACCCCGCCTACACCGGCAGCCAGTGGTGACTCTGCGTCGGCGCCGCAGAAATCATGCAATCACTGCGGCTGTGGTCTCAAATCTGTCCAGTATGTACAATGTCCTTCCGTTGAGCGTCATCGCTACTGCCTGTTCTGTACCTACATGCATATCGAATGGAGTGACCCAGGTGCTGTCTCGTGCCCCAGTAAGCAGCGATGCCTGCACCCGACCAGTAATGTGCCATGGGTGTTCCTGCCAAACGAGATCGAGAGCATCCGCAAAGCCATACAGCTCAGCGAAACCCCGGCCATCATGCAGTAATAGGATTATCAAAGACCTTTCTCAAAGCCTGGAACTTTGGGTGAGATGTTGACGTGTTGATGATAGGACCGTAGCAAAGACCTTCTAGTTCGTCACAAATTTGACCTTTCTTCCACACTAGTATTACTGTAATAGAACTCTATGTTATCCGTAGTAGCAGGAAACGTGTGCAATGATCTCTTCCTGCGCAACCTGAGAAATTCGTTCTATTTGTGAAATACGATGAGACTCGATCACCGTAATCAATAAACATTTTTGAGTTTTCCTGCTAATGGGATGAAGAAGAAATTTATCACTTATACTACAAGTTCGCTACTGTTGTCAGTTGGCATTAGAGGTTTGGTCGTGACTTCTACTCCAATTGTTCGTGAATATGTTTCTTAATTCAAAGACTTGAGATGGCTGAGCATGCACTATTCACAGGCATGTGTATGATGCAGTTGATGTCTACCAGTTTCCATCTTCATTGTGCCACTGTGACTGTATGTAGAAGCCTGGCAAAGCAAACTGTTCCAATGGGCACTGAGTTGTACCAATAGTATAATTATGTTGGACTCAGTAGAGCGGCGTCCAGCCCCTACATGTATAATGATGTCCATCCCCTGTATAGAGTCCATTGGTCCAAATCCACAGTATACAAAGTCCAGCCGGAGGCTTATACACTTGGTTGTGCCTACATGTATCTGGCCTGTACTAGTGTGCATCGTCATTATGTCCTGTACACTCGGACGTCTCTTATCCGGGCACCTTGGGACCGGGCACTGTCCGTATCTCAGATTTGTCCGTATCTCAGGATAACTCAGCTACTATGTATCGTATCATTTGTGAAGAAGTTTATTTTGAACGTATTGCATGTGTTCAGGATACAAAAGGAACCGATTGATAAAAGTGTGTGAATTACATAGGTTGGCAATGAAAAATAAGCACTTCCACATACGGAAAAAGTTCAAAACTCCCAAATTCGAAGCATTTGTGCTATGGAGCTCAAGCTGAAGGTGGCCGGTAGAGAGACGTGCCCGTATCTGAGGCGTCCGGATAGGAGGCATTTGAGTGTAGTTCCTTCTCTGACTGCATTTCAAGTCTGGAGAGTGGCAACGTACTGGGCCGGGGTTCACTTGAAATCGGTAGAAGTCTCCACATGCATGCGCTGATGCAGGCCGCACGTCCATGCCGCGGTGGTGGTCCTGGATATGTCAGCTTGCCTGGCTCCGCGGTGAGTGCCGTCCTGGTTACTGGTAATGGTAAGCTTGAAGCTGTTGAACGATAGGACACACGACTGTATTGTTGGTGGTTGCGATGACGGAAAGATTTTACACAGCGAACTATTGCAAGGATACAGGTAACTTCTAAGTCTAAATAGCTCAACAAGAACGTCTTTCCTGTGCAGTCACAAGCCTACATACGAACAAGGTTTGTGTATGGCGTCAACAACAGAACTGATGCTTTCAGGCATGGGGCCAAACACAATCATTGCTACCTTTCACCTGGTGTGTAACGGAGCGGGTGGACACAGGCCTTGAAAGTTGAAGTGGGCATGACCCAACAGACACGTGTCTCGGCAGCTGACCACTTGTACAATACTAGTAGTAGTAATACATGTAGTGAAGACGGTACTAACAGGCTGTCTACATGCACCGTGCAAATACAATCAAGATGGCAGGACTCAGATTCCGTACTGGCAGGAGCCTTGCTAGTGCACTGCCTTATGAGCATCCACACCGCCTCAGGCGACGAATAGTGTAACTCTCCGCTCTGTCTGCTGTCAAGTCACAGTGAGGTACGTGTGGGCACATTGACTTTCCAGCGGCGAAAGGACTTTGAGGTTTCGCCTTATATCTGATGTTCCCCGACAGTTGTTGGGAACATCAGAAACTCCATTATTTAGAGCGGCGCTGTGAATGTTATTATCTGTTTCATTCATACACCAATCTTTAGTGTTTTATACTGTTTATGCACACATCTGCATGACAGTACAATCATGTACTTCGAAGCTACAGACACACAGACACAGTGCATGACGTACACGTCTGGAAACTGGTCATCTGCATCGTGTGTCAACGATTCGATTGCGCCTCCTGAGAGAACCGCGTCACTAAGACTAAGAGTACAGCACCAGATAGAACCGAGAGACGACTGGACGCGACAAAGAAAGGAAGACAGACAGACCGAGGGCGTGTACTCGTGGGTATTAGCATGGAACCTGTGCCGAGAGATCTGAGGTCTCCGTGCAAGAGAGCTGCCATACCAGCGCACCACACTCACAGACGGGGGGGAATACTACAAATACCGAGAGTACATTTTAAAACTCCCATACTCTTGCTAATACGCCGCTTAGCCAATGAGAAGGGAGGAGAAATATAGAAACACTAAAGGAACAATGGAGAGAAAGAAGACGTGTTGCCACGATCTGTATTTCCATATGATATGGGGAGGTTCTCGTGGCATTATCACATACTCTTTTGCTACCCAGCTGCTCTCACCAGACCTGTAGATTTTTTCGTTCTCTCTTTTAGTCTTTACCTTTGTGTTGCCCCTGGCTCAGCACATGTACATGTAGTATTGCACTTCCCTTCGGCTTCGCTTCTACCAAGGGTACATAATCCATGACTTGATCCCAACAACTAATACTTACAGTAGTCGTGTCTGTTCATGGAGTGCCGCATCACATGCCACTGCACTGACACACTTAGTTTTACAAGCTGATAGCACGGACGGTTGGTTCACCGGGCAACCGTAAACTGGTCGGAGGTCCTCCTTGCAATCTTCGTTCGCTGATGAAGTGGTGAGGTAGCAGGCGTGTCTCCAACACCAACACCAAGTTATTTCGTTCTGCTACGCGGCTGGTGAGATAGTGTGACATTGTGGATTGCTCCTGCTAGCGGGGTGTTGGATCATGGCCAAGAATACAATGTCATGTTTAATGCTCGTATGCGCGTACTGCAGTTAGCACAGGTAGTTAGTTGCCTGGTGGTCGGCTCTCCGCGCAATTAATATTCCACTCTCCGCCGGCGTTCTAGTACATCGCAAAGGCCAAAGTGTGATCAACTAATTGCTCCATTTAGATGTACTGAGCGTTAACACATGGCGATATGTGACCAAATAATTGTAGCCAGAGCGTATTGGCAAAACAAGAAGGCGTGCTTGCAAGAGTATTGGCGATTGGATAATTGCCCCTGGTCCATATCTCTAGTACAATGATGAAAAAAAATTAATCACGAAAGGTGTCGCTGTGGGTGTTAGTGAGTGATAGAGGAGGCAAAGTGAGTGTTACAGAGCGTTGTTATTCCGCCCTCGAAATGAGAATAGTTGTTGTTTGTTTCACTGGTCCTTGGAATGTATGAATATGGTCCGAGCATCGCTAATAAAGTGTTCTTCTTGGTGGGCCTTGGGGTGGTCGAGGAGGCCAGGGCCAAGCAAGTGCCCCCACACCTGCGATGCACTTGTCACACTCCACGGTTTTTGAAAGTTTTCGTCTTGCCGCAGATCGTCATCTGTGGCATCGTTAATGACGTCCCCAACTCATTGGACATTGGACAAGTGTCACTCCTTTCTCATTACTGGACGCCGTAGTCCAGAAGAGCCAGCGTTTGTCCTGGCCGCGGCTTAGTACTATTGGCAAGCAGTTGAAGTTGTCGCAAGGACTCGTTATCACGCCTAATCACACGATGAAGCTGAGGTCTGAACGACCCGGCTGATCGTCATGTATGTATCGCAGTGGAGATCAGCCGTAGACTGTGTCAGTGAAGGGTATTGCGATAGAGTGTGCTCGTGGCGTCTGCACACACACTATGCCTATTGTTCTGTCCAGGGCCCGGAGTCGCAAAAGCCCTTTTAGTTATACGACTCCCTGGTTCTGTCCTAAACACGGAGCAGGCATCAACGACAACGGTAGATGCCAGCCATGCCATGCCAATCTAGCCATGCCATGCCTTGCCAGCCATGATACACAAGACTACACCATTTCTATGCAGGCATGATCCACAGTCCTACAATGTAGTCCGGTGGCATCCTTTGCCAGCTAGGTTGTAAGGGACATAAGAAATAGTAGTTGTAACTGTTTCCTGTGTCCCGAGTTCCGAGTAGTCCAACCAACCAAGGTCCTTATTGCATGTACTCCCTTTTGTGCGTGCGTGCATTATAACATGTACACGCCTGCACCTGTGCAATGTACATAGTAGTAGAAGACAATAATCCACTAGGGATCGCCAATTCGGCAGTTGTTGCTACTCAAGTGACTTAGGATTCCTACACGGGGGATATCATGGATATGGAGCATTCTAGTAGGTCTGCTGCTACTGTAGTATGTACAGCAGATCTACTCCTAGCATGTACAATCATCACTGATCATGTAGATCTACAGCACATGTTTACATTGCACAGTCATGTATCATGGTTCTGCACACCTTCAACCATTCAACAGCACACCACCATTGATATAATTTTCATATCCTGAAACCTTGCATTTCTGCATTAAATAATTATTATGGGTACTAATATTGGCATGCATGAACGAGACTGATAAGTAAAGAGCGGTGATCCATGCCAAACTGTGAGTTGAAAGAGGAGAAGCAGAGAAGGAAGGCATGGAAGAAAAAGGAAACTTTGACAGATTAGAGGGGCGAAGAGTAGTCATAGAGATGACAAGAGAGAGAATGAAGAACAGGTATGAGAACATACCATGAAAAGGGCATAACTGGGAAGAGAAGACGAAGATGGATAGGAGAAGGATGGAAATAGAAAGTTGGAGAGAAACAGCGACGAGAGAGAGAGAGAAACAGACAGATAAAAGGAGAGACAAGACGGACCGGGAGACAGAGAAACGGAGGTAGACAGACAGACTACAGGCAGCCAGAAAGAAGAAGAAGAAGAACTTCGGAAGAAAGAAAGAAAGAGAGAGAGAGAGAGAGAGAGAGAGAGAGAGAGAGAGAGAGAGAGAGAGAGAGAGAGAGAGAGAGAGAGAGAGAGAGAGAGAAAACGAGGGAGTCAGCAAGAAACAAGTGATCAGGTGAGAAAAGGAGATGATTGTGAGATTGGAAGAGCCGAGCAGAGGGCAGGCTCCACCGGAGATCTGCTACAAAAGGCAAATGACCACGGTGCGGGGCCATCACTCTGGTCTACAATGTTTATACAAACAGCAAGGCAAACCAGCACCACGGGTTATTGGGTATCCGAGTGCTAATGAATGAGTGCAGTGAGGTTGAGTCTGACTGCAAGTAGTCAAACAGGTCTTGTGTTGAGGCACTGTACAGCATACATTATATTATTATGAAGCATGATCCTGATCATGTTGAGCTTTAAAGTCTAGGCTAGAGTACATTGAAATAGACTGGTTTTGTAATACATGAACTCACAGCATGTCAATTCTACCATCGTCAAAATACCGGAGAATATAAACTGCGAGAACGGTGCATATCAAAACCAGATAACTGAAACATGGGACGAGCAGACAGGAGAGCTGGAGAGAGACTACACACATGGGAGCTTGACAGAACAAGAAGTGGTCTGGATCGGATATTATGTTCAAGACAGAAGCACAGAAAGCCCAATATGCTGACAGCATGTTACGGTCAACACCCTTGCATGCATTGCCTCATAAGAGGATACTGCTCCATTGATAATCGTTACTTTGTTTGGTGAATGTGCTGGGTTCAAAATGATGGTGTGTGTGGAAAAAGGAGAGGCCTCCACTTACAGAAAATAACAGACACGGTTTAGACGAGACGGGACTTCGGACAGAAGAGTTCGTAAGAGTATTGTCTGCTGTAAGATTACAAATAGCTCGTACGCTCAGATATCGTATCGATCAGTAGTACAGAGTAAATGAAGAGGGTAAAGAAGCGGTCACCCGCAGTGTGCAGCGGCACGCTTAGACGCTGTTCTCAACATGTGGAAGGAGACCACCAGTGGAGCAGCCGGACATGCGGCGTTTTGCGTACTGCATCGGGTAGCTGCCGTCAATCGCTGTGGTGATGTTGAGTGGGCGGAATCGCTCAGCAACGGCCTGGTCTCCAACGGCCGTGGGTCTCAAGTAGTTCTTCTCGTCATACGGAGCAGCCTGTACCATGCAGTTACAGACACACATCATGTAGAAAGACATGAAAAGAATATTTAGATGGTTTGGAAAACATCCAATGGTGCCAACCAAAATGTTTCTTTCTGTTCATGCCCTATAAATGTGTCAACTTGTTGATTTAATATCTCAAAACACACACCCGACCAAGGCAAGTCCAGAAAACGGTCATGGCCATACAGAATACAAATTCAAGAGGTGACTTAGTTGTCCGTTTTGACTCACCTCAACATCCTCTCCATCCTCCTTCTTGCGCTTGGTCAGCTCGGGCATTTCATCGTCCAGAATCCTCAGCTCCTGCGGTGTGAAGACGTACTTGAGGAAGTAGCGCACGACAACAAGTGCCAGCACCTGTCACGGGAGCAACACAAGATGGACGAACACTCAGCAATCAGATGTGTTTGACTCACAGACCAGTGACAGTGTGCTTTCAGGATTTGCTCTGCATACCGCACGTAACCGCCGCCACCGCATGGCACCAAAGTGACAGGAGAACGTGACGTCCTGATCTTGTTCCTACCACTGTTCATGAGATTGTACAGCTTGAATATAGTGCTGTGGAGTGAGTAGTATAATAATAGCCATATAGCACTATAGGTCTACTAACAGCAATAGAGCTGTTTCACATATTCATCATGTTTGTATTGTAAAGAGTATTTGTGTGGAAAGTCATGCACGGCACATGGTCAGTGGATTAGCACGGCCAATATCATGTGACCCATTCCTGCGGGGCTCGACCCGAGCGGGAACCAACATGGCTACCCTAGCTGCTGTCAGCTGATGTGATAAACGTGTGGTAGAGACTCTGTGCAGTGCATAGAATACTCACAGCAATCGGGAAGACGAGCTTGGCCGCGGTCTGCTTCACGACGCACAGGATGGCGAAGGACACCAGCTGGCAAATGGTGAAGAGATGCATGCGATGGTTGGGAACGTGCCGGACGTAGTATGAGTCGGGCATGTGCTTGGGAGGGATGAAGAGAAGCTGTACACGCTCCCAGAACTGGACACCCTTCAGTGACGACACTCCCATGAACAGGAAGAGACCGTAGAGAATCGGCAACGGGACAAGCTACAGTGCACGCAGAGGTACAGATAACACTGTATTTGACAAGACTGGCATGGATGTGGAATGCTCTTATCGAACACGTGAAAGGAGTGCAGTACATGTGACAAAGCCGATAGGCACATTCAAACTGGCATCACAAGTGCCTCATTGGACATAGAGTACTACTGTCTGAAGTTACGGGGAAGCCCTGGGATAATCAACCCTTGTCCTGGGACATGTTTCCGGGCAGGGTGTATTATCCTGGGGCAGGGGGTATGGCGATCAGTAACTTGTCTCACCTTGAGGATCGGTGTCATCAAGACTGAGAGTCCATGAAGCAAGAACACCATGAAGTTGGTGACACGTTGTTCTCTGCAACACGCGACAAGCACACAGTGGGCAACACACAAACAGTCTAGTCAGGATGCTCACACATTGAGAGATATGCCGGCATGCAAAGGTAATACAGACCTGCTGTGAACGGAGTCTAAATGATCCCTTGATTGGTATATAGTTTATACCCCACCCCTTATTGTGTGGATAAGAATAAAAGAAAATAATCAGTCCTTGCCTAGAACAGTACACAACAGCCTACGAGTAGCTACTTTAGATTAGTTAACAGTCTGAGGACTTACCGTACTCCCAAGAACTTTGGCTTCTCGCCTGGTGCGGTCTTCTCGTCCAGGATGTTCAAGCTGTTGACGTGTGTCATGGAGCGCACGGTGGCCGCCACTACCCATGGAAGACCCAGCAGTGAACACACTGCAACAAGGAGACCAACAATCAGCAGATCAAGATGATATCCTGGTCCCTTCTTCAGTTTGTTCTCGCGGCGGTTGACAATGAGAGCGGTGATCTGCTGATCCATGAACACCAAGATTACGGCAAGGAGAGCAGGCAGGGCAGCGGCAATCGGCACCCAGGCGACCAGGCCCTTTGGTACGGGGTTGATGAACCAGCCGCGGTCTTCATGGCGAGTCGGCTGGAACTTCTCCGGCACGAGCAGCTTGGGTGTGTTGACACCGTAGGCAACATCCATGCCGACCATGCAGATGATAGCAATGATCACGGCGAAGTCAGCAATGATGGCACGTGCCTGAGAACAACAACACAACAACAAACACACGCAGAGTTAACGATTGTATTCACCGCAGTACCCAATATGAATGGAATGGGTGTTGGTTAGCCAGCAATGGGAACAAGTGAGAAGACAAGAAAGAAAGATATAAGCCGGATCACGGGGATGTGGGTATAGTAACTGTCAATGGAATCTATTTACTTCAGGAACAACAAAGGTGCTAAAAATCAAACAAACACTGCTTGTATTGTCAATCTGATCAACTTCAGTTCATTATCAACACTAGAACGTCAGTCATGGACAAAGTTAATACCGATTTTTAGACTACCCATAACACATAGTATCCAGCCAGCTGCCTCATGATTGCTATGACACATGTAACAGACTACACTGATCAAAGGTCAAGTTGTGCCACATACCTTGGTTGGCAAGAAAGGCATGGTCCTGAACATCTTCAGGATGATGGCGATCAGGAAGGTGCCGAGGAACTCGATGAACGACAGGAAGAAGACGTCGCCGCTCTTGTCAAGCGGTGGGCATCCCTTGCCGACGGCCGTGCCATTGAAGTCCTCGCTGCATGTACTGTAGGTCAGCTCCGAGGGCATGAGACCCAGCGTTTCATTGCCAGTCATGCAGCTGCAGTTATACTCCAAGGTGTAGTTAGTTTTGAAGCCTTCGAGCGGTGGGTATTTTTCCTGTGGAAAGACACACAATGAAAGAGAGAAGGTACGGCATGTCAGTCTGTGCTCAGCATCTTCTGACTTTTCAAGGCTGTGTTGAGGAGTTTTAATGCATGTGTTCTGTGTGAATCTGACTCTCATTGCAATCCTTATTAACTATTTCCACATCAGAAAGTGCGTCTCGGCCCCCTCTGGCATAACAAGATATGATGGGCATAACAAAATATGGTGGGCATACATAATTACTTACCCCAAGCTTGTGGATCTTCATGATGGCTTCATAGATGAAGATGAAGGAGATAAGAATTGAGAATGTTTCCTCGGTGAAGCGAGTAAACAGGCCCACCAGAGCACTGGCATCCGTTGCCACCAGTATGATGCAGTACAAAGCTGTCCAGAGGCCGATCCAGACGCGGAACGACATGTACTCAATGTCATTCTCCACGCTGAACGAGTAGACAATCTCCTCAAACACCAGCATAGGTCCAGTGGCGCCCAGGATTGTCAGAGGTTGACCGGCAGTCAATGAGTAGACACAACCACAAAGGGCCGATGCCAAGATCATTTCCATCGTGCTCTGCAGGGAATGCAACAAAACAATGGTGATGCATTCAGATGTCAAAATAGCTATCCTTTCCTTCTCTCTGTCCCTCCCTCCTCTCTCTCTCTCTCTCTCTCTCTCTCTCTCAGTCTCTCCCTATCTATCTATCTATCTCTCACACACACGCACTCTCTTTCTCTCTCTCTCTCTCTCTCTCTCTCTCTCTCTCTCTCTCTCTCTCTCTCTCTCTCTCTCTCTCTCTCTCTCTCATCGCTTCCTTTTATGGTACTGCTGCCCACTGTGCTATTATTTGTGTCAGTTCTAAGAACTAGATTCCAAAGAGATGTACAAACTGCATTGATACCGGCCACAATAATCTAAGTGCTCTTTGATAACCCCGGACATTTCACTGGACATTTCATATCCTGTACTCCTGCGCAGCCAAGGTCAACCAGGTGCTGAATATGTGTCACCGGGAGATGAATTTCCATCAACATAGTAAATTAAGTAGCTGATAGAATGCTTAGCAACGGTGCACAGGGTCTTACCATGTATGATCCAGTCTTGTCACCCATCAGGCCACCAAACGTGATGGCTGGCGCAATGCAGGCAAAGTAGATGAAGATGATCGAGGCTAGTGACTGGATGTTGAGTGCATCCTTGAAGTCGCTTGGGCAGAAGTGAGGTTTACGGCGCTTGATGTCGTCAACCAGACCACCAAACCATCTAACAGATGCACATGCAGAGGGAAGACAAGAACGTTCATCGAACACACCAGCTATCTGCAGTGTCGAGCATTCCAGGACTAGCTACCATGGTAGTGATCTCACACTGGTTACCCATTTCGGCATGCTGAATTCAAATTGTTCCATATTACGATGTCACAGAGGCATACTAATTATGTTGGCTTTTTGTGATAATTTCTAGCTACCGTATGCTCTGTGCTCTTTAGGTCTTGCATCACGTATAACTAACCTTCCTGAGCGTTTCAATCCGGCATGATGGAGTGATTCCTCTTCCGGGCCACCGCTGGTATCGCCATGTCCGCCGGCCGATTTCTTCTCCTTGGACGGCATGGGGGCCTGAGCGTTGGTGGTCAGTCGCTCACCGGGTTTTCTGGGACTGGCCGGCGGTGGGATCCTGATGGTCGGGTCCCATTCACCGGGTGGCAGTACTACCACCTACACACAGTCACACAAAGCCATGCAACATACTCATCAATATTATGTATGCACAATTATGTGCCATGACTTAGCAGATGACATCATGTCATGTGATCAATATCGTGTGACCATGTATATGCTACATAGGAATTATGCTTTGTCATCAAGAGCATTGTAACCATGATCCCCTTACCAAGAGCATGCAACTCTGCATATGGGTCTCTAATGGCGAAAATTCGCATTGCATTTTTTGACATCCGTTGCAAGTTTGTTTGCACTGCACTACCTTCGCCGAAGGCCAGCATGTACGCAGTTTGAATCTGAAACCAGCTGTGCTGCTTTCTGGCAAGGAGTGTTATTTTCATTACCCTATTGCATTCTAGACATGCCAGATGCTTTCAACCAGACCACAACACCGCATGATTTGAGTCTCCGCTGTCAGTAGCGTCATGAGCAACTTTCCCACACCGTGTTGCCCACACCGTGTACTCTCTGTGCCATACGGTCAGTAATACATGTACAGGACAGCAGTCATGAAGCACATACCTGGTCCAGGAACTCATCCAGGCCAGCAAGCAAGTCATCGCGAGAGCGACTGAAGTAGGCAATCTTCTTGAAGACCTGGAAGGAATCAGGGAGTGAAGATAAAGAAAAGGAAGGGTTCAACACATTACACCAATGGCGTGCAGCAAGGAATACACAGGTCCGTTGGTCAGAGCTGCAGTTTGGCTTGTTCTACGGGAGAGTAGCAGTTATCTGTAACTCTACACTCTGCACTGCACACTGCACACTGGGCTAGTTGCTTGTGTATTTCATCTCTCAACTGGCATTCCCGTGTTATTGCACATGCCAAGACACAAATATTCTACTACCCGTATCACCAACAACCTTTACTGCACTGTTACACTGTATTACTTACTGGATCAGCCATGACTGTGGAGATAGCTCGTCCCAATTCATGGTAACGCTCTTCCTCGCCTGTCGTGCCGAGGAAGAAGATGACAAAGCGCGTGGGCAGTGGCACCTCGGTGACACCTTCGAAGATCTGCGCCGTGCGAAGTCTTGCAAAGACCATGATCGGCCGCTCAAGAAAGTCAGCATCGCCGATCAGAACATTGGCAACCTCCGTCTTTTTTGACAGCTTGCGCAGGAAGCGTGGGTCATGAGACATCTCGGCCTATACAACAGTGAGAAGTAGGCAGGAGACAGAGCAGTGGAGTTACATAGTCTGCTGGATAAGGCCAATTGGTCTAGTTATGCTACTGCACTTTGTATTGTCAATAGACACAACAAGGAATCATGTCACGATGATGTAATGAGGACATGATGAATACATAATGATGGCATACAACTTTTCAAGTGCTCATCATCAGCAGCAGTGGCATCGACAGCAATTGTAGTTGAATGGTTTACAGATCACACGGTCTGAACTACATTATTTCTACCTTTTCGCCTCTTTGCCGGACACCTTCCCCGCCATGTACCGGACTCAGGTTGGGTCGCAGGCATGCTGGACGCCCAACAGTCTAGTAAAGAACAACAGCAGCAGCAGCAACAGCAAGATACATACAGTACACTTTAGCACACTGAACTCGAAATTGTTTTGTGCACTGATTTGAACCCATTTGAGCATCCCATGGCATGACTGTACTGAAGTACAAGAATCATGTTTCCTGGGGGAATCCTGGCACAGCAGTAGACAGGCATCAATGACATAATGCATTATGTCATTGATGCACTGACAGACCATGCATAAGATCAGGCATAAGATCATCCAGTAAAGACTTTCAGTTAAAATAATTGTAACTGTGACAATGGTATGCAGGTTACCTGTTTGCCCTCTGGGTGGGCAATCTGGTACTGATGGCTGTGCTTGGACAAGAATATCTGCTTGACCTCATCAGCACGTTCAGCTGTCAGGTCACCTTTCTGCACCAGTGACCCAACCACTTTGTCTGAAGCAGGGAACAAGAAAAATGACAATGGGACATGCTTACTCACTGAAATAGTACCATAATTGTGAAATGACTTGCAGTCAGATGTAGATTCCTTGTGGTGGTGGTGGAGTCTGTTATAGTTCAAACTATAGCACATAGACGCTCAGTGTAGTAATAATTTCAATCTTGACATTCCATCGTGCGATGTTCACAGCAGGTATATGATTCATGGCCGATGGATTATCAGTCTATCGCAGGGACAATCACATTATAGCAGGCCTAAGCTCGCCAGTCATTGATGATCAGGCATAACAGCGCAGCACGGTGCATACCTGCCACTTCCTCCAGTCCAGTGGCATCCAGGTCCAACTCCACAGCAGAGCTGAGCAGACAGCTCCTGACTTCGAACAGCGAGTGCAGAGACAGGCTGGCGACGTGAGGCTTGCTCCATTTGTCACCACCCCACTCGATGCTTTCCTCGTACTTCACCCATCGTCCTGTCTCCTTCCATTCGGGCTGGCCATGAGGATTGCGGCGCAACTCTTGCATTTCAGTCAGCAGCTGGGGAGGGGAGGACACAGCGACGTGAACAACAACGCTAAAGCATCATGGTGTGCCCTCTAATAGAGACAGTTACACCTAGCGAACAGTATGGCTACGCGCTTGCATGTACTGCAGGTTGTATACACAAAGTAGAATTTATCAACACCAACAACACTCCACCCACTGCTCAGACTAGTCCATTGCGGACTGGTGCAATCTTCGCCAGGTGCCTATCAATTGTACTAGTATCATGATTATAGTCTTGTGTTGAACAATTCTTTCTCCGTTGGATACGCAAGTCGTTGGCAATTGGAGGATGCAACGAGTTCGAGTCCCCAATCTTACGTCCTGGTCTCCATCTGCTCCAGCTTGTCCCAACTCGCTCTCCTGCACGATCCATCGTACCTTCTCGTTGGGTGCGACATCTTCGCCCACCCCTGAACATATAGAACAACATGACACGCACGGACACACACTCGGATTACAATGACGTTCCTCTGCGATGCAGAGAAAAATTAATGCTTTCAGCATCATCTCTACCATTGCTTGCACACCTCGATTTGACCTCTTGACCCCGGCAAGGTAGAATCACTACATTTGTACATGTAAATCTACTTGTAGTGTCAGTTGCCATTCATGGCCAAAGCCACACAGGCTCACAGCTCGAGTAGGGACTACTTCAAAGTACAATCATGTATAGTATGTGACCAGACCAAAGGCCCATAGCCTACCTCGCAATACTCCCATAGATTTATATTCGTTGTGAATGATGACTTGGTATGTTAGTTGTTATGTTGACGATTGAGTGCTATAATTATGCTAGTGGTCGAATCCTGTTGATCGTGGTGCGCGTGTGTGACCTTTCGCACTTTCTAATGTGCAGACTACAAAATAATTATTACAATACGAACACTAGCACTGACTGTGGTCTAGGGTATATAATTATACTGTTTGTACTGTCTGCACTGGCTGAATGCTCATTCGTTATCTACGTTCGATGAGTCGCAAGAGCTCTGCAGAAAGCATCGTCTAGTGCAGTCTGCCTCTTCCCTTTATTCGATCGTCGGCTCGGCTGCTCCAGAAGGGATACTCGTCGCTCGTTTCGCCACAAAGTTCCTGCTAGTATTCTCCTGGATGCACCGGTAGCACACTCTATCCATGACTGAAGATTGCCTGGTAGACTACAGCAGACAGCTTCATGTAAAGAATACCATGTAGGTCTACACGTAGATATGTACAATGTAGCCATATACACAATGTCATAATGACTGTAGTGTAGTCTACCGAGTGTAGTGTAGCCCCTGCACTGCGGCTGCAGTGTCTAGATCTACACGAACACGACGCCTGTACGGGCAGATCGGATTAGAATGCAACACCAGGCACTGAGTCACGTGAGTATAGAGTACTATGTACTGTGGTGTAGATCTATAGACTATACTGATGCCCAGTGTGGATTTACTGGGCTGGTCATGTCCAACAAGCGAAGTCCAGGTAAATTACCTATCATCAGAACCTTGACAACCCGGAGGCAAGACAGGCGACAGAAATACAACGGACGAAGAGCTTATCAACTTCCTTTACTGATCCCTTTACTGATTGCTACGGGAGCCTTCCATTCTAAAAATAATAGACCTCTTCGGGGCTTGATACTGTACTGGTGAGAGCTTGCGGCGTTCTGTGCTGTGCCGCACGAGTCGCCTGGCCTGAGGCGTATTTGGTACCGCACGAATGCACTATTAGCAAGCCATTTGGAGACGACCGTCCGCAAAAAGCCCAGGCTCAGTATCACCAGGAAGATCTGAAAGCAGCGTGTTGCGATGCAACGATATCGTTCTCCTAGCTCCTGTGGCTGACGTGCACCTAGCTGTACATACTGCAATGACGAGACACTACATTCAGCCGTTATCATGGTTATCGCGTAGATTATTCGAGGCCTTCGCAATCCACGAATGTTCATCGTCACAATGGTGTTAACTATTAAGCACAACAGATTGCACGCCGATCACTCTTTACTCTTTTAGGTGTAGATAGAACTTCGACTTATAACGTTAGAAGAATATTCTTGACGCAAAAGATAATCCGACTGAGGTGTGATCCGTTCTTCAACCTCAACACCATATCCAGTAAGGCCTCCGCCTCCTTGTTCCAGTGTCAACTTAACTTTGCTGGTCGTTTAGATCTACACTACACCCTAACCGTCTCTGCAGGACAGTTCCATTATCACATGCACAAATATTCAATGAATAATCACATCGTCTGCGATCGACTGACCATCAGCTTTCACTGCGGAATGGTCGTCGCGTTGTTCCGAGGCCAGCTCGATGTAGTCGGTGTCGAGTCGTTGTCCACTCGCTGGTCGACGCCAAGTCAGCATACTCTGCCAACTGCGTTCCTTCTCCTCGGCCGTCTCCGCCTCTCCACTGCTCATTCTCTATGCACCGTACTGATAAGGTCAGCCCAGGGTATGCTCACAGACTAATCACGCTTACTGCTCCGCCTGCGCTCAGAGTCGTGATAAATTGCCAACTCCTCCTGTCAACTAATTTACTTGTCAAACTAACGCGTCTCTCTCTATCTCTCTTCCTATAGCGAAAGGACGTAGGGGAAGTGCAAGACGGTTTCTGTTTTGGAATGAGCAGGGAAAGCAATCGGAGCTGGTTTCGATGTTGGTTATGTCGGTAGTGATGCCATCCCCCGGTCTACTCCCTGACACGACTGAAAGTGTTACTACAGTGCAACTCGTATACAACATAAAGCCTGTATTACTGGTGCTGTATTTGTGTGAGACGTACGTCCTTACGGCTAAGAGGTGGTGATTGCCGAAGTTAACGGTCGGCATCGTCACTACTTTCCCCTATATTCAGCGCAGGATGCTCTCTCGTGCCTGCTATTGCAGTATGGCCACGGAACATTGCAAGCGACCGGGCGATATGTTCACCGGCTATGCAGCCAAAGTCAGTAAGCAAAGTGTATGGATGAGCATGGTGAGCCGAACAGGAGTGGATATCATGGCGCGCGTCCATAGGGAACGGGCGATGCTTCGTTGGCCACACGCGCAAGCTTGGGCACAATGAACATGGATAGCGGTGCACGACACACACACACATACACACACACACACACACACACACACAGCTCAGCTCACTGGTCTACGGTTGGTCATACTGTATCCCAGACAGTGGTGCGCTCCAAACCCTCTGTTTGTGGCAGCATATTGAAGATGCTTTGGATCCCAATGAGAGTATGTGGCAAAACATACCAAGTGGTTCCATAGTTCAGTTTGGCTTGGCGGCTCTCTGACAGTGTTGCAGAGAGCAAGGCGGATCGGAAAGACGACTGAGGATAGTGTTTGCGGCGATCGGAGTGCTGCTCATGTAGAGTGCAATGAGCCGGAGAATCGTTGTCTGACAACCGCCAACGCATGGATGTGTGTACGTACGTACGAACAGCTCTGGCGAGTTCACTGTGTATACTATGTCTAAGTCCGACACTAACGGTGCTTCACTACAAGTACAATTGTACTTGGTAGCAGTAGTGCACTCGGGACGGTTACAGCTAGCTGAGCCAGTGTACTGGCTGCACAGTCTTGGTCGCAGTCGCCACACGCCAATGTCGCCATGCAGGATCCAGGTCAAGGAGGAGACGCATAGTGGCACGCCCCTAGCATACCCTATGCTTACGTGGCGTGTACAGCCTGAGTTCAAGAATGCAGAGACAAGTGCTGTATGCGTGCGTGCGTGCTTAGACATCCCAAATTGGCTGATGGCAGCGTATGTACCTGGTGTATTATAAGCGCGGCGTGTAAACACTGACACGCCACGTAACGTCCATGTCGCGACTTTCAAACTTCCGCAATGCAAGCCGTGCGGGCCGGGGAACCTGCGCTAGGTGGGTATTGTACCTACTAACGCCATCCATCAGATCTACGCTACTCTGAACGAACTGATCCCATCTCCAAAGTCCAGTGTCTATGAATGGATCCACAGATGCACGCGATCAAATCAGCACTGAAGCTGTCGCGGGGCCTAATAATGAGGAACAGGCAAACCTGTATGTACAACCGTTGCTAACATGATACATGATTGTACATGTATTATGTGTGTACACCTGTACAACGACTCCTCCTCCTCGCCACTTCAGTTCCCGCCCCGAATGATACTGCCCAAATACGAATACTAGACCCACAAACTGCTAAGACCATCCATCCAGGTAGATGGTCTGTAATCCACATCAGACATGGCTCTCCTTGATCGCCACAACGCGACTAAGCACTTTAGGAGGCATCGATTTGAGGGACGTCCGTATGGAAAAAGGCATTCACGG
This sequence comes from Sycon ciliatum, assembly GCF_964019385.1. NCBI lineage: Eukaryota > Metazoa > Porifera > Calcarea > Leucosolenida > Sycettidae > Sycon > Sycon ciliatum. The sequence continues at coordinate 39,500,391 of NC_088646.1, read as the reverse complement.
CTTGTAGCCTAATAAAAGTCGAGGCATCCGCGCACATCATGCCGTGAAAATCCACAAGCAACGGTTGGATACAGATCTAAAGCCATAATTATAACATATCCATGAGGCCTCAGGGGGCTGTATGGACATGCAGGAGGACTAAATGCAGGGGCGTCGCACACGGTACGGTCACTACGGTATTGACCGTACCACTTTTTGCCCCAGATACCCGTGAGTCAACAAAATACACTGATCTGGGATCTAAAATTCCAAAATTTTCGGCTCAGCCACCACTCCCCCACGAGTCAATTGTACTTCAGATGGCTGACCGTACCACACTAAAATACCTTCCTACGCCCCTGAAATGGGATACTGATTTAGCAGACAAGGCGGACAGAAAGGTTTGTAGAGACGCCAGCATTGGCACCAGTGACGTGTCTAGGTGAACCGCCCTGCTATCCTGGACGCCATGTGCAAGAAGTGAACAAAATGATAGTCCCCTAATCAATAATCGATGTGCCCTTCGCTGTCTTAGTAGATGGCTGACAGTCATACACGGCAGCATGGCGTGAGGAATCCAGGTCCTGTTGTTGCCCGGAAGTGAGCCGACAGAGGCTTTGGAAGCCTTCTCCATCTTTTGATTCGGTGGTTCAGGGCGGGGGGGGGGGGGGGGGGAGGGGGTGGCTAATTATGGATTCAGTTTTGTTCACAAGACCAATTTTGCACAGTCACCCTAAGGCTAAGGTGTAACAGCATCAGTGGGTGAAATCGCAGCGGATGTTGCTACACAGCTATACAATCATGTAGATAATCACCCATACTAGCTGACTATGTGTGTGGCGCTGGTTGCCCTTGGTCTAGGACCGCCCCAGCTGGCTGTGGTCGTCAGCAGCATGGCATACCGGCGTATGACCATGGCGTATCTAAGTAACTGCACCTCACCGTGCCTGGCCTGTCACACAGGATAGCTGGAACATTCCCATTCCATTGGATCCCACACGTTTTCACCATGCATGCCACCAGAACTGTCAGCTGGTGCGGGGGTCTTAGGGAGCTTCCTATGTAGATACGACGTGTGGTAGGTTTCGTAACATGGTTCGGGCACGTAAGTCGTTATCATCGCGCCTCAAGCCGTATGCAGCTAGCAGTGTTTGATATTCATAGATAGTTATCTGGAAGAGAGGACTAGCTACACTGTGCAATAGATGCCTATCTCTAGCTCTGTGTTCGAAACAGTATACGCCTGAAAACGATGAAGGGATAATAGCTATCCAGTAATTCACTGCATGACGGTGCTATGGTGCCGTGTCAGCAGACCTTGCCTGGCTACTGAATCGTCTGTGCGTCTAATGCATCGTGCTGGTCACCTGGAGGAAGCTCGGGCCATTACTGCACACGCCGATCAATCAAATTTAATTATCTCAACTCTCACCCCACCAACACGAGTAATACTTCATTACCCCATGATCGCATCGACTGATCTTCCCGGCCGTACTTGCCTCATTTTCGCCCATCAGTGCACCATGGAGGGTGTTACAATGTCATACACATTACATGTAATTGTAAAGTAACTCAACTCGGTGGTAAAAAGGAACATACCCGAGTGAAAAGTAGGCTGCACATTTTGAGGAATATGGAATAGCGCGCTCGTGTGTGTGTGTGTGTGTGTGTGTGTGTGTGTGTGTGTGTGTGTGCGCGCGCGCGCGATACTCTCAAACGTTGATCCAGAAAGGAGAGGAGGTGCAACCGCTACGGCAAGACCGATTGCAAACGCTTTGGGATCGTGTAACAATATCTCCCAACTGCTCGTCTTAGAATGGCGCTCTCAACGTATTCAGTCCTGCCAGTCCGAGGGTCACCCCAACTTAGGCCTTTCTCAACGTCACGTCGCATTTCATCTCGATTTCCCTTCCCTCAGTAGGCTTCCCAGCATAAGAATGAACATCCACGAAGCGGGCGCCTTGACATTAGGCCACTGACTTGGTCTCCTCACTTGGCCAATCAAACTTCTCGCAGCATCACACCAATCATAAGTAACACCCTATAGTCAGTGTGGTTTGTCGACCATCATCATAATCATCAGCTAAGGATTAGAGTACTTGTCCAACTTACAAGCCTCATTGTTTATTGCCCAATGCTTGTACGAAGTACATCGACATTTGTAGTGGGAAATGATGACAATACTGAATGGGGTTGGAATTCCCAGTGAATCCTTTCCCGGCACTCGAAACTTCAACCATCCCTGTTCAGTCCAAATATGCACAGTGCTTAGAAGAGTATGTCCAACACGACCATGCACGAGTGGCGAAGGGTAAAAGTCACCATCTCTGGGAGGGTAGACTCTGGGACCAAGATCATGTTGCACTTACCTGGTGCATCGTATGCCGGGGCTGGCTCTTCTTCCAGTGTGGCGTAGCGTTGACCGTCCATTATGGCGCTTATGATGATGATGCCTTGCTAACAGGTCTGCTGTGCTGAGCTACGTAGCTTGCCACTTTCTTCCTGCTTTTCTATCAGGCGTGAGCAGTTCCCCCAGGCTCAAAACATCACATGGACTCTTCCATCGAGTTTTGAGACCGAGTGGGGACTTGCTCGGACACTGGGGAATATATACCACCGTCTCTGACTCTCAACGCCTGCATAGGGAATAGGCGCCGGTTGATCTGCTATCTGCTCACCATGCCAATACCTTGTACATGCTATGTGGGAGATGCTGATGCGGCAACATCGGCTAAGAGATGGCTCACGTGGGATATTGCCCGCTCACTGCATGCAGTGCAGTGTGTACAGCAGTTGATGCTGATGCTACGTTTTGCTAGGAGTACTGCACTACTGGTGATCAACACGTTCAGATTTGTGATGGTCATGATAATATGTATGATGAAGATCTCACTGATATCTGCACACTGCTGCAATACACACATGCACACATGATAAAGACACCATACAACCATGCGAACGGAGACGACAGTGCTTGCAGGAGACAGACAGCTTTGCAGCAGTATGAGCGGTAGGCTGACGGACATAGAGTGGTTGGTAACAGTTTCAGTTGATAGGAACGCCGCACTCAGCTATTCTTGTATCGAGCTGGCGTGCTAGTGCGCCGGTTCTGATATCATGAGTTCCTCATAGTCATCCGTGACTGAAGGCCTCTATCCAAGCAACTAGCAGCAATGCCGTCAGCCCTTGCCACTGTGGATTTACTCGCATTAACCGCGAGTGCGAAGCGGTCGCCTACTAAGCGACGATCTTGCTAACCTCCTGCCGTCTATCATCACTCTTCGGATAGTACATGAGTGTCCACATGCAGTAGATATGTCGCCCAGAGGTCCGCCGTAAATGGCGCGAAGAACTGGTTCTGCCATCCCGCCCGGTACGGACCATGGTCACAACTCGTGTTCAGCCCTGGCGGCCATGTCATTGCCCATCAAGCACATGACTGTGTATCGTGCGCTGCACACAACAGAGCTGGACGTACCCCGTCTACTCTCGACATAGTGCGCACATCATGTGTACATGTGTGTGCAATGTCTTTAACCGCGGTGCTGAGCATTCACTCAGCACGGGCGACAGGAGAACACTGCTAGGCACTCGGTAATTCGACAGCTCGTGAACAGCAGAGCTCCTTCGTCTTCCAAGTTCCAGCGATGAACCGTCCCCGTGCAAACCGAGATGGAATTAGCCCGGTCAAACAGACGTGCGATAGCTCCTTACTGTTAGCGCTGGAATCTGCCACACGCTCGGTTTAGCTGCAATGTTTCTAGGTTGGCACCTGTAAGGCCTTTGGGCTTGGGCACATGATCGCTTGAAAGGCACAGATGTCTTCTTAACCCTAATGCACTACCACCAATTTGTACCTGTTTTGTACATTTGTCCTATTCTACTGATTGCAACGTGCCTTCGCGGGTGTCAGCTTGTCTTGTATGTGTGTGTGTGTGTGTGTGTGTGTGTGTGTGTATGTGTGTGTGTGTGTGTGTGTGTGTGTGTGTGTGTGTGTGTGTGTGTGTGTGTGTGTGTGTGTGTGTAGCTTGTCTTCGCGTCCCTATGGTATCGTAAGTAATTACGGGAGTATGTTTAACAGGCAGCCAAAATCAGCACCTCTTTGCGGTTACTGTGTTTGCTGCTCCTTGTCCAGCGTCGATTGGGATGCGAGCAACTGGGCACTGGCAGTATCTCCGAGCTGTGTCCTTTACGTTGTGAATATTAAAGTAGTGCCATTAGTACTGTTGTATGCCACCCGTCAATCGGCAAACTAGTGCTGCACGTACGACGCACTGTCAGCGCATAGACGTAGGGCCATTAGGGGTGGTGACCGATGGTGTGAACTAGCCCGTTTCACCATACGCATACACATGTCCGAGGGTGCTTTTCGTAGCATTATCATGACGGGTCTCTGTGATGTACATGTAGCTGTGTACAAACACAAAGCCAGGAACGTCGACAAAAGGTCACAGTGGTCGATGCGACCCTTAACTTTATCTTTTGAGAACTACAGTACTGAACCTTTACACACGTATAGCCATACTCCATCTCAGCACAGAGAAAATGAGGCCGAACCCGAACCGTAGCCATACTCCAGTGGAAATATCAACGTTGTTTCTACTTCGAAGTTTCACGCTACAATGCAATGGCATGAAACTTCGAATTATAGCGACGGTCTTTTAGTTGATAATTTTCCTGGACCCTTGTGATATGCCCATATTCGTGGGTATGCACACAGCACACTGTCTACACTCAAACGCACACGTGTGCAAATCATCACACGGGCCTCCTTCCTAGACGGCATTCGCTCACTCTGCTTGACCAACACGATACATGTTCATCTGTTTTCAACGAATGTCTAGTCATATTGTGATATCTACACCATTTCCAAACATGTTCAATGTGATGGCGAAAGAGCTAGGGAGGAAGTAAGACGGTGTGAAGAGAAAGTTTCATCTGAGGGCAATACGACAACCCGGCCATAGTGTGATTCGTGACCAAGTATTATAACACGACAGATTATTACTTTCGTGTGCTATTCTATATAATTATGCCATCAACCATCATCAGCAATCTGTACTGCACCGCTAGTGCTACACGATTGGCGTCTTTAGCCCTGTGCGTTCTCCGTCCGTTCTTCCCAACTCAGCAAATCATTCCATGCTTGAGCAGAAGCCTGTTCCTTATCAGTCCTTTGACGTTAATAACAGCGTAGCGTCTTCCAGAGAGTCGCCTCTAATCTATTCCCGATTGTGGAACGAAGTGGTGAAAGGCGTGCGAGTCCTTGACGAGGAAAGTGTCTGCTCCTAGCACGAGGGGTCGTGGCTTCCTTGTATCGGCAAGATTACTTTAGTTTCTTCACCCTGGATCATACGCAGCCATGCAAGTTTCGCGTTCCTTTCCGTGCATGACCGCGTTTACTAACGTTACACAACATAGTGTTCCGGACCAGTGCGCACACACTGTGTCGCACAGTAGCCAGCATGCAGGCACACATACGGCCGATCATGTAGCCAGTTTGCTCTGTGGTTACGTACGCCTCGTTCGTCACCGCACTGCACTGCCAGGCACTGGCGCTGGTGGATGGTGCTCCTGCGACGGACAGCGACCGCGTAGATCTACCAAGGTGCGAGCAATTCAAGCGGCCGCGCCAGCAGGAGTAGATCTACTGGTTCCATTACATGCACTGATCGACTGATTCACTGAGACTCAACAGAGCGTTATTATTATTTCTGTAGTGTTTGTACACGGGATATCTTTCGGAATCCTTTGTACTCTGTACTAGCTACCCGTTCGTCTGAAGTCGTGCGTGAATAGTACACGCATGTTCCTGCTGTGCTGTACAATGCATCGTCCCGTTGCGAGGATGTCCGACTTGATAACAACTCCTACCCACCCCGACACAAATGCTGAAACACTCAATGTTCAGTACTTGCGTGATCCACCGTTGACCAAGGCCTAACAATGACACCTCACCTACGTTATAATAATACCCCCGCCTGCTGTTGGTGCAGTGACTGTACGCCAGTATCATAAGTTCATCATTTTGGGAGAGAGAGAGAGAGAGAGAGAGAGAGAGAGAGAGAGAGAGAGAGAGAGAGAGAGAGAGAGAGAGAGAGAAAGAAAGAGAGATCAAACCGAGACAATAAGCACGAACGACTGCACAGCCTCTTTACAACCTCTGTATGACCGGTCAGGCACAACATACCGGCACATGTATGTCACTGCACAAGGAAGGTATTGCTAAAAGGGTTCCATGGTGTGTTTAATGCCAGCTT
>NC_088646.1:39476652-39489152 GCF_964019385.1 Sycon ciliatum | reverse complement strand
ATCACCATGCTAGGTTCTGCTAGGTTCTGCATAAGCGAAGCTGTGGACGCAGCATACTGCTGCTACACTTCAACGCGGGAATGCGTATAATAATAATAATAATAATGCTAGGTTCTCCAAGTTTTTCAGAAAACCAAGATTTTAAAAATGTGTACCCATTTCCATCACAGTTATTTATGAGTCCATACTGACCACGTGACCACCTTACATCTCAATAAAAGTTATAAAACCTTCGTTAAATGTCGCTTCAGCTGATTTTGTTTATTGCCATCCTGATACCCATTTCTTGTTATTTATACTCAGAAAAAGGACACACATCAGGCTCTTTAATTGAAAGTTTTCGGTTTGACTAGTAGACAAAGGCACACAATGAAAACCTTGGCAAATTCCGTTGTGACTCAGAGTTTCATGGCTGAACCAATCATCAGACAACGATAATGGAATAGGAGCCAGCGCTGGAATATCTGAGTGGAGAGAAGTGTGATAATACGATAGCGGGAGGAGTAATGGCGTGAACGTATGCAGTTTGACTAATGTACTTTCAAACCTTATCGTCAGGTGAAATACAGGCAAAATCAAATAAACGAGCACAATGTCTCTCTCTCTCTCTCTCTCTCTCTCTCTCTCTCTCTCTCTCTCTCTCTCTCTCTCTCTCTCTCTCTCTCTCTCTCTCTCTCTCTCTCTCTCTCTCTCTCTCTCTCTCTCTCTCTCTCTCTCTCTCGCTCTCTCTCTCTCTCTCTCTCTCTTTCTCTCTCTCTCTCTCTCTCTCTCTCTCTCTCTCTCTCTCTCTCTCTCTCTCTCTCTCTCTCTCTCTCTCTCTCTCTCTCTCTCTCTCTCTCTCTCTCTCTCTCTCTCTCTCTCTCTCTCTCTCTCTCTCTCTCTCTCTCTCTCTCTCTCTCTCTCTCTCTCTCTCTCTCTCTCTCTCTCTCTCCCTCTCTTTCTCTCTCTCTCTCTCTCTCTCTCTCTCTCTCTCTCTCTCTCTCTCTCTCTCTCTCTCTCTCTCTCTCTCTCTCTCTCTTTCTCTCTCGCTTTGAAATTCGCTTCCATAGAATTGGGCACCATTGCCCGTTTGGCCTTGCGAAGTAAAATAAAAATCAACAACCACAACAACAACAACAACAACAACACTCGAGTTAAACCTTTAAACCTTCGAGTTGAACCTTGATGTGAAAGTTGTTGCCTGCAGGCATGGTGACCAGGCGACTGGTGTACGCATGAGCACGTGACCGCTTACTCACCCGTGTCCGATTGGGAATAAGGGCCGAACGCTATATCGCAGCCTTTTCGGACCAAAACCAATCGACTCAGCGTCCAAAAGACTACAACATAATCGCGGTCATCCGTGCTTTTATAAGAGCAAGACGGCGCTTCTAGTGACTTTTTGCATACAAATCCCCATCTAGTTGGGCGCAGTCACCCAGTTTCGGTGGAAAAGCTCGAGTTCGATTGGAATAAAGGAGGAAGGGAGCGTATCAGCTTCCTCGGCCCAAGATCATTCGACTCAGCACCCCGAAGACTACAAGTGGTGAAACATTGAGTTTACGGTATACTTCCCCGTTTAAGTCTTGGAACGACTTGCCTCCAATTCCGCTGTAGTCAACAAACAAAACACCTGACCTCAATCCCTACAATCATCTATTTTTAAGGGCAATATATTCCGGAACAATTCACAGACTTCCAGAAGAAGTCCCTGCTCTCTCCATTAATGCTTAGCCGACAAACCGTCTCGACTTCCTCACCGACAGCCTCGGAGAGGGGTGGGGGCTGAATTGTAGTGGTCAATTATTCAGCCTTGCAAACTGTTGAATGGTGCAATCCCAGCACAAGTTGCTATAGCCCCTGTTGTAGCATCGCTATCATATCCTCCGGCGATGGGCGTCAAATTGTGTGTGTCACCGTGTGTGTGTATGTGTGTGTGTATGCGTGTGTGTGTGTGTGTGTGCGTGTGTGTGTGTGTGTGTGTGTGTGTGTGTGTGTGTGTGTGTGTGCGTCTGTGTATGTGTGTTTATGTTGTGACAGTGGACGACAAAGACTGGGTGATATGAATGTGAGAGAAGCCAGTCTGGTGAATCAGAAGGCTTTTGGTAGACTGATGTGCGCTGCTGCTGCTGCTGCCGGGTCTTGGCGAAAATTTGGAAAGCATTCGAAGGATTTGGAGAGATTTGGAGAATTTTCTTTTCTTTCTTTTGTGTAGCCAAGGACTTGGTGCGGCTGTGTGCGTTGCAAGTCAGTCACAATATGACCGTTGTATGTATTCTGCGTATCGTTAATGTAAACAATTATCACTCCCTTAGTATTGACTCACATAGATTTTTGCCATACCTAAGCAGTCAAATATTCCTGCATATTTGACTCCTTAATAGGGCTATATTGACCGCTTATATTTGACTCCTTTTTAGCGATTGAACACATGCTTCGGTTAGTCGTGATAAATCTATATAATTGACTTCGTACTTGGTCAGTATAGGAAATAAAAGACCTCGTAAAAAACCTCGGCTTCGCCTCGGTCTTTTACTCGGCTTTTATTTCCTATATTGACCTCGTACTCAGTCAATATTAGATACGTACTAACCGCTAAGTACACGCAAGGCACAATCTAAAGCTAACGCTAAGTACGGGTAACCGTGAGCATTGACGTGTTAGAAACAGCTTCACACCAAGCTCACACCTCACACAGCCTCACCTTGACCATGGTGCCAAGCTCCAATGCAACTTTGCTCGATATTGCCATAGCTTCGGTTCTCCTTTCATCATTAATTTTCTAAAAATTGGTTTCCGGCTCACTACTGGGATCTGAATAAGCTCACGAGTTTCATTGCGCAAACGTGTGAAGAAAGCCTGCCCGCATGGTGAAACGTTAGCTCTCCACAATACAACACTTCAGCTAACCAACTGGCAATGTCTGGCAGCTGGTTTCCAGACTCGGACTCCGATCACGCGCTCGCGACTGTTTTAAAAACGTTGGCCATACTCCGGGGTGATGTCAAATGACCACATCCCAGTGAGCTACATCACTGCTGGGAACAACCATTGCTGTGACGTGCTGTGGCGGTAATCAAAAACAGCAGATAAACATGTAGGGTGCTGTATCACTGGAAGACTTCTCAATATCTGTGCAAGGACGTAGAGGTTTACACACACACACGGTCACTCGCGCACATTGGAGAGAGAAAGACAAGGCGCCAGTCAAGAGAGACAGACTGACAGATAGACAGACAGATAGGCAGACGGACAGACGCCCAGACAGAGAGAAAGACAGACAGACGCCCAGACAGACAGAAAGACAGACAGACAGGACGGCAGACACTGACAGACACAGACACACACCTCAGACCTCAGACATGCCCATCGCGGGAGCGATGATAGCGAACAGCTATGTTTTAGACATAGCAACTTGTGCTGGGATTACACCATTCAACAGCTTGCAAGGCTGATGAATTGACCGCCACTATTTTTAGCCTGGTATCCACCACACAGCTGTTTGAAGTGACTTTTTCTGGCCAGTGAATCCCTATTTTTCATTTTTCATTTTCCATATTTTTTCTTTTTTTCTTTTTCTACACACACACCACACCACATACTCCGGCATACACTGGCTGTTGGTAACCACCCAGGAGAATGAAAGAAAAGTCAGGAAGAGTCTGAGAAAGAGAAGAAAGACGTGTGTGACCATAATCGTCGGGAATCGAACCCGCAACCTATCGATTGGAAATCGCTGCACATACCACTGCACCATATGGGACACACACACACACAGATTCTCTCTCAGAAAGAGGGAGAGAGGAGAGAAAGCTTGGTTGCAATTCAGAGCAACCTGATAATTGCTCTCTCTCTCTCTCTCTCTTTTATAACCCTACTCCCAGCTATTGCGAAAGCACTAGACAAGATTGTCGCCACCAAATTCGGTCACTATCTCGAGGGCAACAACATCATTGTCCCGGAACAGTTCGGCTTTATCCATGATCGCTCCACAGTTGACCAGCTGATACAGCTCACTACTAAGATCGCCTCGACCATGGATAAACGCATCCCTTACGATGCTGCATTTCTCGATTTTGCGAAGGCCTTCGATAAAGTGCCGCATGACGTGCTCCTCCAGCAATTCGGGACTATCTGCGATGCTCCGGCTACGAGTTGGTTTAAGAACTACCTCGATACGCGGTCATTCAGCGTCCGCGTCCAACACCATCTGTCCTCCCCACGTCCCGTCAAGTCTGGAGTACCCCAGGGTTCGTTTACCTGTTCGCGGATGATACCGCCGTCGGCCAAGCACGAACCAAAGGTACCAGCCCAATGGAGACTGCCCTGCAGGACACATTTGCCTGGGCCGACCGAGTAGGCGGAACCTTCAACCCATCGAAAACCGTTGTTATCTCATTCGCTGAGGAAGGAGCTGCAGAGACCATATCCAGCCGTCAACCAGTCACCGTCACCTGGGAGTGTTGTTGAGTGAAACACTTAGCTTCCAGGAGCATATTGAACTGACAATAAGAAAGTTTAGACAGCGCTGCGTTCTTCTGTGCCATATGGCTGACCGTTTAACAGGAGACATCGTCAGGAAGCTGTACCTTACGTATGTCCGCTCCACAGCAGAATACGCCACCCCAGTATGGGAGACCTCCCTCTCTGCTGCACAGCGGCTCACCCTTGAACGGCTGCAAGCCAGAGTAGCTCGCACAGTCATGCGGCTTGAGAGATGCCCTTGCCCATCTGACGAGCCCAAGTCATCATTGTTTAAACAGCTGGGGTGGCCAAGTCTATCCTGGCGCAGGAAGATCGCCTGCCTTATGGAATTCTTCCATTTGGTCACCACCCAACCAGAACTTTTTAAAGCAGCGGGATACTGCCCCACGCGTAGTCGCCGCCGCCAACTCGCATTCACTCTGCCACGGGTTGGGAAACACGCCGGGAGGTCATTTCTCTTCCGCACCGCTACTGTCTGGAATGCCTTGCCCGCAGACCTGAGAGCCACGGCCCATAGCCTCGCAGTCCCTGTTTCACAGTCACAGTCATAATCATTTGCACGCACTTCTCTGACACCAAACATAATGTCACTCCTCACTGACATGCATCTGTCCTCCTTCTTTGAGCGTTGCGCTTATTCTTATTAATTTTTGTGTTTCTGTTTCGGTATATTTCGTATTTCAAGGCATACCCCGAGGCTATAGGTATTATTGAGTAAAGGACCATTCTGGAACATTCAGCATAATTGTATTTCTCTTGCTTGGCTGTTCATTACGAATCATTAGCCCTCCACTGTCTGCTATCTCCACTGTCTGCTATCTCAACCCTGCAGCCTCCCATTATAATGGAACTTCCTTCAATTTAGACTACGTCTTTGGGAAATCCTCAAATATATATAAAAATAATAATAAGAAAATTTGGAAAGGAGTTTTAAGTTTGGTTTTGAGAGATTTGGAGAGACTTTAATTTTGTTTTTTGTAGCCAAGGACTTTGTGCGGCCGTGGGCGGTGAAAGAAAATTAGAAATCATGACAAGGCTACAGAGGAGTTACGCCATCCTTATTAAACAATAATAAATACCCAATGATAATAATACGAAGTAGTGGTTCGAGCTCCGGTGTGGGGAGCAAACCCTTTCTTACAAATGATAATAATAATAATAATAATAATAATACGAAGTAGTGGTTGCGACTTCGGCGCTGATTTGTAAGAAAGGTTTGCTCCCCACACCGGAGCTCGCGCTATTCCGCCGACTTTACTTGACACTTGACTGACTCACGACTGCCATCCAGAGCACACGAGAAGTCCATCGAACCTTCGACTCGGCAAACCTGCAAGAGAGCACCACTCCCTGCTCAATACACAGTGTATCGGGGAATTCACCCCTCATCAGTTGAGCTTGAGTAGGCTGAGGAAGATTGTGCCTGAAGAGCACCACTTATAATATAGTGCTCTCCAGGCACAAACATCACCAGGGATACAAACTTACAGAGACGCTCCGCTTCCAGCGCGACAAACACCTCGTGAACACCAGATAGTAGCGTGAGTCAGTGTCGCTCTTGGACGGTGAGACAGACGTCGAGGACCCTCGGTCATTCGCAACGCTGTCACCTCCAAACCAACTAGTCGCAAGCCCGCGCTGGGCACAACAGTACGAAGTAGTGGTTGCGACTTCGGCGCTGATTTGTAAGAAAGGTTTGCTCCCCACACCGGAGCTCGCGCTATTCCGCCGACTTTACTTGACACTTGACTGACTCACGACTGCCATCCAGAGCACACGAGAAGTCCATCGAACCTTCGACTCGGCAAACCTGCAAGAGAGCACCACTCCCTGCTCAATACACAGTGTATCGGGGAATTCACCCCTCATCAGTTGAGCTTGAGTAGGCTGAGGAAGATTGTGCCTGAAGAGCACCACTTATATAGTGCTCTCCAGGCACAAACAGTCGTGAGTCAGTCAAGTGTCAAGTAAAGTCGGCGGAATAGCGCGAGCTCCGGTGTGGGGAGCAAACCTTTCTTAATAATAATAATAATAATAAATAAATAAATAAACCCGACCGATGGCTGGCTGCAGTAGCGTTCTTCCTCCTCCGAATAATTTAGCTCTTAAGTCATCGCGGTGGCATCGTTTGCGTCTTTATATAAAACTCATCAATCCCTACTTCTCTTTGTACATACATCTACATCTACTGTTCTTTCAATCAAATGAACCCCTCGATAGGCACATTGCCTTTGGGTCATTTCATAATAATAATAATAATAAGCTTCCGTGCAAACGGTGCAGTTGTGACTCCACATATGGGGAACATCTGCATTGACAGGATAGCTTCCCATATGACCCGTGCATGCCATTCATCTCGGATTCGGTGAAGGCTGCTGAATACAACCCATTATTTAAATGTATGCAAGGTTGTGTGGTCCATTAATTGAAATTTTCAATCTCGACCCGGAGTGTCAGCTTCCACTGAACCGCGTGTACTGAGCTGTACACTGAACCGGACTGAGAAGCGCTCAAGCAACCAATGCGCAAACATGTAAAGTGTAAAACAACGCGGACAAAGGCTTGAAACAGTGCGCCACATTTAGATCTGCTTGCCACGCTCGAATGAGGTTTGAGACACATGCTGCTCTTCCAGGCGTCCGCCTGAGAAAGAAGACAGGTTGCACCATAATTATAGTAATAATTGAGAGAGACATGACATTGTAACTGTCTGTACAATAGTCACGGTAGCAGTGACTATTGTACGTCTACTAAACGGCAAAACATGTCGACTCTGGACTCTGGACTCTGGGGCTGCTTTTTTGGCGCCGCACGCCAACACAAAGGGCGAGGGTCACATTTTCTGGTGATTTGCTCTTGCTCATACTCATAGCCATACTGTAGCATGACTCTAACGTAACCTAGTGGTTGCTCAAAGTCAAACTGTACAAGTACACTGTACATTCAATACCCTTTACTTTGAATGTACTCAGCTGTCACTTCTCGTGATGATGGTACACATTGGCCATAGTCAATATGCATGGCTTCAGATGTAGAAGTGGTTAGGAAATACATTGTACAGTCATGTACATGATTGTACATGAATGAGCCTTATTAATTAATAAGTTATTATTGCAAACATCACAATCATGTTGGATTGCAAATATCACATGTTGGATTTGTCGTCCGTATACACATGTACATGTACAATTTAACATTCGACAGCTGTCACGAGTCTTTATCTCCGATGATTTGATTGTATATTATTATTGTTTTTATTGTTTGAAAGTAGGACGGAGGCAGAAAATATTACAAAAAATGTATTATCTACGCATGCATCTACGCAAGAGTCACCACCAGCCAATTAGGACATGTGTCAAAGTATTGAACGTTTTCGTTCCCTTCTTGTCAAAATACTACAGGGAATGATGGAAATAAGCTAAAAGACTACAACTATAAGGAAAAGAAGTTCAGAAACATATCACTCCAATTATGTGTAGAAGTGACACGAAAAAATAGATGTGAAGAATCAAAAAAAAAAACAGCATGCAAATCCAATAAGTGACAAAAACGTAGTGACAAGAAAAAGAGAGAAATATCAAGAGATCTATTTCGCACATTCACGACGAACAGTGCCAAACAACTGCAAAGACAACACATTCTCCTTCTGAACACAAAGCTCAGGGTCTAACTTACGTATGTACAAAGCTTCCAACACGGCAAGATGTAACAAAGACCTACCACGCGACAAAACAGAGAATACATCATCGGAATACCACTCACGACAACTAGCACTGCCCGACAGGTGACACTTGATTGCCGAGGTACCGTTTTTGATTGCCGAGGTACCGTACTGGAAGTGACAACAACGGTTAATGTGAAGAAACGAGGTAGACCACGGAAGCAGGACAGACTGGACGTGGAGCAGCACACTGATCTCGACCGAGGCAATCGGAATTGCAGGGACGCAGGGCGTAATGGGAGAGATTCGCAAGCGGCAATATCGGAGGTGACAACGGCCAAGTCGTCTGGTCAGGGAAACGGTACCTCGGCAATCAAGTGTCACCTGTCGGGCAGTGCTAGTTGTCGTGAGTGGTATTCCGATGATGTATTCTCTGTTTTGTCGCGTGGTAGGTCTTTGTTACATCTTGCCGTGTTGGAAGCTTTGTACATACGTAAGTTAGACCCTGAGCTTTGTGTTCAGAAGGAGAATGTGTTGTCTTTGCAGTTGTTTGGCACTGTTCGTCGTGAAGGTGCGAAATAGATCTCTTGATATTTCTCTCTTTTTCTTGTCACTACGTTTTTGTCACTTATTGGATTTGCATGCTGTTTTTTTTTTGATTCTTCACATCTATTTTTTCGTGTCACTTCTACACATAATTGGAGTGATATGTTTCTGAACTTCTTTTCCTTATAGTTGTAGTCTTTTAGCTTATTTCCATCATTCCCTGTAGTATTTTGACAAGAAGGGAACGAAAACGTTCAATACTTTGACACATGTCCTAATAGACCAATCCCGAAAAGATTGTCTGGGTTCGAAAGGGGGCATGTCAACTGAGAGTACACTGTACAACACATACATGACACTACCTGATCAGCATGCGGCACTGGACGTGTTTGATAGTTCGCGTGTGAATGCGAGGGTAAGTACACGGTTTTCTCGTTAGTTGCATGCAAGAGAGACGATGCGGCAGAAAGCAAAGCCCTTTGTAGTTTTCTCTCTCGCACTGGTAATGATCTGCTGACGTGCTGTTGGAGTTGAAATGCTAAGACATAATCCTTGTTTCGCTCTTCTGTGTAGTGTGAAGAGGTCAACGAACATGTAGAGCTCACTTTGATGAAGCAGGCAACTACCGGGCTGTGAGCGCTGTGGCTCAAAGCGATAGGCTCTAAATCTTACGAGATATTTCGAGTGCTATTGTTTGTTGCGAGCGCTTCGTCTTCGATGAGTCCTGCCTCTTTCCTGGCAGCTGCCCTCCTATAGGACCAACCACGAAGTGACTGTACTCATCTGCAGCCGATCAAAGTTATATTGCACAAGAAGATATCGTTTTCGCCAAGCCAGTGCCCCGCCAAAGACCATCGCCGTGTCACACCGTCGGAACTAGTTCATGATGAGAAACATCATTCGCGCGAGCGTGATGAAGAACTATTTCGAAAGACAACATAGTCTTTACCCCTGGGACGACAACTATGTGCACGTCCTGCAAGGGGAGAATGTCACCAGCGACATCACCGAAGACGACGGCAGTATTTCGGAAACCTGGAGTCAGCGGAGGTCGTCAAGCTCCTCCGCGATCCGGTACATGTACAGTATAGGTGACATGTCGACACGAGCGTGCGGAAACACAGCATACACTGTCTGTAGTAATGTTGCGAGAGTTTGCGGAAGGAGTCCAAGTCGGGAAATCCATCAGCTCCAAAAGCTACCTGTAGGTGGGCGATGAGACTCCAGCTTCAGACTACAACAGTCAGGACTTGTAAATAGTTGAATTTTGTGAAGCAGCAGATCGAGAAGTTAGCTGAAATCGTAGCTGTTGCAGTATGTCGGCGCTATGTAGCTTGCATTTTTTACGGAGAGTCGATCGCCACGCGAATGTTTCTCTCCTCACCGAGAGCTATCTGGCCTCCAAACTCCGTCAGGGTCTGCCTAAGGTACCGAAGGTCCTTTGACTAGCTGCTGGCAGGACTCCATAAAATCCTTTAGCTTCAGCTCGGCGAGCAAAAGTCTCTCTCTCCTCCGCCATGAGCTGACACACACAAACTGAATACAAAACGATGCACTTCACACGTGCTGGCTTGCACGCGTGCCCCCCTTTCACGAACCCAGACAATCTTTTCGGGATTGGTCTATTGCCAGTATTGGCTGGTGGTGACTCTTGCGTAGATGCATGCGTAGATAATACGTTTTTATTGTTATTATTGTTTTTGTTTGGATTCGGAAGATCAAATGAACAAGCGTGATCAACATAATTATACAAGAAGACGGGGGAGGCGGGGGGGGGGGGGCTGTGTAGGAACCTCCGAGGAGGTGTACAGAGTCAAGAATGCAAATCAGTTACAATGTGGATGGGCCAGACGTTCCCATAGATAACTGTATGCAATGTTCTCCACTGGTGCTCCCAGCAAGAATACAGAAATTTAACACTACAGCCAGGCCATGTTGCTAATCCTTGCAAAAAGTCACTGCGGCTCAATACCACGAGGGAAGGACAACATACATCATGTACTTCAGCCTACAAAATGCATGCAAAAGGTGGGAACCACTATAAACGCCAACAACAAGCGCATTCTGTCAGCGACAAGAGGCCAGACACAACCCCAGCAAAGACGTGCAACTGCCGCAACACCGCGCAGTACCCCCGCGACGGTGATTGCCTGACAATCTCGACTGTGTGCTGCCCTGACCACAAAAAGTAAAGTATTATCGGACTCACTGAACTTCCTGTCAAGAGCCGATACCTAGTACTAGTAGTACTAGTAGTATCTGTACAATCATGTACCTGTTACAGCACCCAGCGTTTCCGGCACGAACAGTACTACCTGTGCCGGTATAACGTCCAAGCATGTGTGGAATCTGAAACGGGACAACCACACAGGGTCTGTTCAGTGGAGGATACAGAACTGAAGAGTGCAGGGCCTGCACTGCAGGCCTCTTCTAAAAAGCTTTCCTTTGTCTTTTCTCCCTTGCGAATTGGGTGTGTGGAAAAAGGCTAAAAGGTGCTACATACATGTACATGTACATAATTATACATCTGCAGAGCCGAGCAGCTTCCTATCCTTGAACCTCAAGAGCCTCAACAACATAACTGAGCTGGAATGGGTGACAACACTTGGTTCTATTTTGTGTACAGTAATGATTGCGGTGTCTGCTCAAATCTCCATCACCAACTACCAGTACTACAGTATCCAACGCCAAGATCAACGTACATGTATGAGCAAAAATATAATGGAATTAGTCCCAGGTTTTAGATATCAGTTGTCCAGTACAGTACTATGATCTCCGGCTGACTATCATTTCCAGTGCATACACACATACACTGTACATGACTGTACTATACCTCTTCCCTCTCTTTTCAAAACATGTACATGGACCATCTCTGCGCTACCATGTTATTGGGAAGAAACTCCCGTTTGGATTTGCGAAAGAAATCAAAGTCAATCAAGTCAATCAATCGATGATTGCCCCAGCATGAAACTGAGCTAAGACTTAGAAGTTAGAAGTTAGAACATACAGTAGTCAGTATCCCAATCGGTGCATCTCTCTTTCCTATTTTAAACGCTCTGCACATCAAGCACTTTTCCCGCAGTTTTCCAAACCTTTCTTTGACAGAATACCTACCATACATCTACATGTACATGAGTGTATATCATGACCATTAATAGGCATTATGGTGCTGCAAACCAGTGCACTCGGACATTCCAACAATACCGGTCCTATCGGGCATTGGACTGTAACTCCAGACTGAGATTGGCTAAAGACAGTCCATCATTTGATTCCACTTCTTACAGACAGTCAGTGTAGGGTTTGTAGTTGCTTTTGAAGAACCCTGGGGTTATTGGGGTATGACATGCCTTTCTAGCCTAGTCTAGGCAGTTCATCTGATATGGCCTATCTGCTGGAATCTGAAAGCGGACACACTGGACTTTGGGCCTTGCGGGAATGCGTCGGGGTACACTGGCCGCCACCGCCGTATCATCCAATGACTATCGGCGTAAAGCCTACTGGGTCAGAGTCAGGACTACCGGTGGTGTGACCGTCTGCTGAGTAGCCGCATCAGTTGAAATGGCAATCGCTTGAACACGATCGTATTTACCATAAGAAAGTTTGCATGCGTGTGTTCCGTTATCTTTCCCAATAGGCTTTCCCCAAATAGGCCGGCCGAAAAATTCGCCGAAAACGAGAATTTTCGAAAAATGGCTAAGCTTTTCGCAGATCTTCGAGGTTTCCTTTGAGAATCTACCAAATGTTGTTGCAAAGTGCGTTTACGAACGAATGATGTTTCCGCAAGCATGATCGCTCGAGCTCTCTAATACAGTACGTGTAGACTGTGTAG
>NC_088646.1:39448483-39476452 GCF_964019385.1 Sycon ciliatum | reverse complement strand
TGCACTGCACACACTCTCGCACCACCGAACGTAGTACACCCGATACACATGTAGTCTTGCATGCAGCCTAGTGCAGGAACAGGCGCGTACGCAGGGGGGGGGGGGGGGGGTTTCCCGTTGCCCGGAAACCCCCCAAATGTTCCAAACGAGCAACATTTTTGGGCATTTTTTGGTAGGGCGCGCGATTGATCTGACAAGAATGAAAACTTCAACAGGTCATAACTCAGTCAAATCTCGCTCAATTCCAACGATCCAAATATCCAGGTCGAATAGAAAACTCTCAGCTGTCGGTAGAAACAATTCGCGAAGCGCTGCGAGCTATGTTTCTTGAGATATATCATTCGTAAGTTGAGCCGCGATCTCGGCAATTTCCAAAGTGCGCAGTGCGACTTGAGTATTGTTATAACGTACGCACGCAAGATTCACTCCATGCAACTCGCGTATACCACAGCAGGAAACACCATCTGGTTTGTTCTAGGATAATTTAGAAGTGAACATGTAAAATGGCAATCATGGAGAGATAAGCAGCAGAGACACGTCAGTGCTGTCGTGGCACTAATGGCGCTATGACACGACAGTATAGGCCTCGTCAGCTCGTACCAAAGTAAGACACACGTCAGCCATGCAGACGTAATGCAGAAGAAGACTGATTCATAATGAGGTAAGACATTGTTACTCTTCGTCATGCATGCATCAAAGGAGCGTAGAACGACACACGTAGAACACACGTAGAACGACACACGTAGCAGAACGTAGATCGTAGATCGTACGACTAATATTAATAATAGATCAATCTATAACAATCCTCCTTCCTTAAAGAAGTAGTGAAGTGGGACTAGCAATAATGCATATATAATCAAAATGCATCCAACAACTATATACAAGAGCAAATCCTTATATCCGACTAACTATGATACAATACTATGCTATTACAGACAAATAGCGGAATAGGACACTCTAAGGCAATGTCAGAATTGCTAGGCGAGTCACTCATGACTAATGCTAAGATAGTCACTCAATACTCACAAATTTAAGCGATCAGGGGCACGGCGCATTCTTGACGGATAGCGCGGTGACACTGGAGTTGACGAAACAGGCACTGACACATCAGGCATACTAACAGGAGTAGCGACTTGAACTGTATCAGGCATACTAACAGGAGTAGCAGCAGTAGTAGACATACTAGGCGTAGCAGTAGTAGGCGTACTAGGCATAGTAGTAGCTGCTGTATCAATGACAGGAGACGACTGAGCCGGCGGTGAAGCTGGTAACTCAGGAGTCGGCGTTGCTGTAGCGACTGTCGGAGTAACACTCGGCGTAGACACTGTCGGAATGGCGTCGGACTCGGCCGATAAACTATCAGACTCAGCTGTTCTGGACTTCAAATGATCGATGTGCACTTTTCGGACGACTCCTCCTACCATCACAGAATAGGTCATCGTACTGAGTCGTTTGCATATTAAACCTTCTAGCCACTTCGGCTTAGAGCCAGGACGAGCATTGTACACCCACACTGGTGCATTCACTGTGAACTCACGAGACGCAGTACTATCGAGTTCATGGGCCTGCTGCATAGCCGTGGCGAAACTGGGTTGCAGCAGCGCCAAACGCGTGGTCGGGGCTTTCTTCAATAGAATACTCGCGGGACTCTGCTTGGTAGCGCTGTGCGGCGTGTTTCTGTAATCGAAAAGAAAGCGAGACACTTGCACACATACAGACACATGGTGAGGCCTTGCTCGCAAAGCCTTCTTCAGCTCTTGCACCATCCGCTCACACTGTCCGTTGCTGGCGGGATGATAGGGCGGTGTACGATGATGCTTAATACCATTCTGAGCACAGAAAGCAGCAAACTCGCCAGAGGCAAATTGTGGGCCGTTATCAGATACTAGTACTCTAGGAATACCAAATGTACTGATGAACCGTAGCAAACAGTTCACTGTTTTAGTAGTCGTAGCGGAGGAACCAAGCTCGTATACATCAATCCACTTAGAGAATGCATCAACTACGACCAGAAACTGTTGCGACTCGAACTCAGCAAAATCAAGATGCACACGCTCAAAAGCAGCATTGGGGTATGCCCAATGGTGGACAGAGTCCTTGCGGGGCAGATTAGAGCTTTCCTGACAAAGACTGCAATCGGCGGCTAATCGTTCGATATCGGCATCTAAGCCTGGCCACCAGAAAATGCTTCGTGCCACACTCTTCATTCGAGACACACCGGCATGTGAAGAATGCAGTTCCTCTAATAAGTGGCGTCTAAACTGAACTGGAATAATGACGCGGGAACCCCACAGCAAACAACCATGCTCAATACTTAGGTCATTCCGGATGCGGCTATACGGCACTAACCTGTCGGGAACTGTAGCAGGCCAACCATGCAGCGTGTAGGACATTACTAACGAAATGTCAGAATCGTATTTGCTAGCCTTGGCAACATCCGAACTCTGTAGAGGCATTAACTCGCAGGGGTCAAATGCATGACTGCTGACTGCACTAACAATTGCAGACATTTCAGCAGCAGACAATGGTAAAGGCAGACGAGACAGACAATCTGCTAGCACATTTTCTTTACCTGGAATATGCTCAATGACGTAGTCGTACTCAGCGAGAATCACGGCCCAGCGCTGTAGACGGGATGCCGACGTCTTACTTAACGACTCGTGCTCGCCGAAGATCTTGATTAGAGGCTTATGGTCGGTGCGCAGAATGAACTTACGACCGTAGATGTACTGGTGTAAACGACGAACAGCAAACACGATAGCTAACGCCTCTCGCTCAATCTGGCTGTAATGACTCTCTGCTTTGGACAAAGCACGTGACACATATACAACTGGCCGAACAGACTGGTCCGGCATGACATGTAGAAGAGCAGCACCAATACCAGCAGGGGATGCATCACACTCTAAGATCAGTGGTAAGGTAACATCATAATGAGCCATAACAGGATCGGCGATGAGAAACTCTTTAACTCTGGCAAACGCCGACTGACATGCATCCGTCCAATTAAAGACTACATCCTTCTTTAACAACTCGTTCAGGGGTTGTAACAGCGAGGAGCAATTGGGGATAAACCGCCCAAAGAAATTCACGAGCCCCAGAAACGAACGCAAGGTAGATACATCATGGGGCCTCGGGGCATTCTGAATACTCAAAACCTTATCCCGACTGGGCTGTAGACCAGCCTTCGACAATGTAAACCCAAGGTAACTAACTTGTGGCTTACCAATCTCACATTTCTCACGACGCAACCGCAGCCCTGTCTCAGCGAAACGACGGAGGACTGCTCGTAGACGCTCGTCGTGTTGTTGCTGGGTGTTACCACAAATGAGAATATCGTCGAAATAGACAACGACACCTTCTAGACCTTGTAGAACCTGCTCGATGGCCTTCTGCCAGATTGACGGAGCTGAGCTGACGCCGAAGGGTAGTCTCGTGAATTCGTACAAACCCTTGTGCGTAGCGATGACACAATAGCGCCTACTGTCGTCGTCGAGCGGTAGCTGAGCATAAGCTTGGCTGAGATCTAATTTGGAAAATACAGATCCACCAGATAATTGCGATAACAAATCACTCGGGTTGGGAATGGGATGTTGGTTAGCTTCAATGTGCTTGTTGATAGACACTTTAAAATCTGCACATAAGCGGATGGTGTTGTTTTTCTTTTTTACAACCACCACGGGGGATGCCCAATCAGCGTTAGAGACCGGCTTGATGATCCCCTCCCCCTCTAGACGCAACAACTCCGCTTCAACCTTAGTGCGGACGGCGTACGGGACAGGACGGGAACGGCAACTCTTGGGGGTGGGTGACCCTTGAAGCTGGATCTTGGCAGACTGACCCTTAATGGTACCCAAACCCTCTTGAAATACGGTAGGGAACTGACGCAATAGACTATCTAGCGACAATGCATTGACCTGTGCATTACGAAAATTTGACCAGTCTATAATGACGTGGGACATCCAGTTCCGACCAAACAGGGGCTGACCACTACCCTCTACAACAATGATGGTGTCTCGAAACTGGTGAGACTCGTAACGGACATCGACAATGCATTCACCCAATACAGAAAGGGAACTACCACCATACGAATGCAGTGATGCACGAGACTTATGCAGACACACATTGGAAAACTGCTCCTTCCACACAGAACTAGGGAATACTGAAACTTCAGCACCAGTGTCGACTTCCATAGGACAGACTACATCATTAACGCATACATCAATCATCATGGGAGGATGAGACTTAGACTTAGGTTGACACTTATCTGTAGGTGACACATCGTCGGTGAGAGCCCCAATGCTGAAAGAGTCGAACAGTGACTCTGGCTCGGACGAAATGTGGGACGTCGACTGCGAATTGCAGCAGGAAGCGAAATGCCCACGACGCTGACACTTGCTGCAGGTTTTGCCACGCGCCGGGCAACTCGGATCCCGACCGAAATGACCAGCCTTGCCACACCTAAAACAGAGACGCTCAGAGGAAGTAGAAGCAGAAACAGACACTCTCTCAGGTTTACGTGCACGATCCGTTTTACCTGACGACTTGAAATGTTGTTTCTGTTGTTTCTGCGACACCGAGTGCTTACGAGAGAGACCGTGGACTTCTGATGGCGTACTCATAGCAGCAGCGGAACCCATAGACGAAGCTTGTTGCTGGGTTGCCTCAAACAAAGCTGCAATTTCTAGACACGTACCCAAAGTTAGTTTTGGATCTGATAACAACTTCTTTTTCAACTCGACATTCACAATGCATGACACCACATGGTCTCGAATCATGTCGTCACAAGCGGAACCAAAATCACACAAGCGGGCCTGGACGCGTAATCTTACAACAAACTGACTCACCGACTCATTCTTAGCAAAGGTCATCTGGCGCAGCACGTGACGCTCGTATACAGGATGTGGCGCGGCCTTGAAATGTTCGTTCAGTTTCCGTAACGTAACCTTGTACTCGTTGTCATCCGCAGGCAGGGCCGACGCCTGTGGATCTTCGAGGTCTTCGAATAAGTCCTGAACCTGTGTTCCGGCAGTATGCAGCAATAAATTTTTCAGCCGTTTGTGATCCGTAATCCCTTGTCCTTCAGCCATGTACGTAAAGCTTCGTAGCCATTTCTTCCAGCGAGAGGACACTTCTGCTGGCGTGCCCCGGTATTCGAAAACTGGAAGCTTGTGGGCTGTGCTCAGGTTACTACAAACGCTCATCTTCGTCGCCAATTGTTATAACGTACGCACGCAAGATTCACTCCATGCAACTCGCGTATACCACAGCAGGAAACACCATCTGGTTTGTTCTAGGATAATTTAGAAGTGAACATGTAAAATGGCAATCATGGAGAGATAAGCAGCAGAGACACGTCAGTGCTGTCGTGGCACTAATGGCGCTATGACACGACAGTATAGGCCTCGTCAGCTCGTACCAAAGTAAGACACACGTCAGCCATGCAGACGTAATGCAGAAGAAGACTGATTCATAATGAGGTAAGACATTGTTACTCTTCGTCATGCATGCATCAAAGGAGCGTAGAACGACACACGTAGAACACACGTAGAACGACACACGTAGCAGAACGTAGATCGTAGATCGTACGACTAATATTAATAATAGATCAATCTATAACAAGTATCGAGAATTTGAGACTGTCACATCGACTTGCTCAAGTTTGCAGGGGCTTCACTTGTGATATTCTCAAGAGTATACAGCAAAACAATCGAAACTCTGCGATCGAGAAAAACGAAATCGCTGGAGCAGGACGCTTTAAGGCCTTTGTTTGGGGCATTTTTCGCACCGTTGCTGCACTCTACCGCTGGTACCGTGCAGGAGCGTAGCAGCAGGTCCGGCAAGTCCGGCTGTGGCCTGACCAATGCCAAAAGTGCCCAGAATGCAGGATTTTGCACCCTAATTTCCAATTTTTCCTGGGGGACACCCCCGACCCCCATGGCCATGCACCCGGACCACCTCCAACGGCGGTGCTACGCGCCTGCAGTGTCCTGGCTATCATGGTCGACCTCATTCTCTTCTCTCGTGGACGTGGATACCATTCCACTTCCAGGAAGATTGAGCGGGTAGAACTGATGAATATGATGAATATGAATATGATCCAAGGAACGCGAACAATGCATTTGTTTATGATTCGGTTGGAAACCCCCCTAGAGGTGACCCTGCGTACGCGCCTGAGGAAATAGACTGAACTACTGTCTTTTGCTGGTAAGTAGGGACAAGCAATAATTTCGCGCTTGCATGGACTATCAGTCCCAGTCAGAGTAACAGAAATGCTTGATGTACATGCATGCAATACACTGTACATAGGATACTTCGAGTATTTTGCGAAACGAGTACTCGCTCGTTTCAAATTTTCGAGCGAGCGCTCGAGTATTCGATATACTCGTTTCACCCCTAGTAATCAGAAGGTACTTTGGCAGTTGGAAAATGCCTACACTCCAACATCAGTTGTGCTGCTGGGGAAATGCCTACACTTTCGTCACTGTGTTGCTGCTGCTGCTGCTGTTCCACTTGTTGTTTTCACAGATGCACCCAGTGTGTCTATAGCACCATCGCCCAGCATCACGGTGACAGCCGGTCAGAGCAGAACGCTTCAGTGCACGAGCACGGGAGCGTTTGCCAGTCTTGCCTGGACGCTGAACAACGGCGCTCCACTGCCGGGCAATGCCATGCAAACGAGCATGTCGTCGGTCACATCACAGCCGGTGTCTGTCAACCTGAGCTTGTCGCACCTCAATGAGTCAGTGAGCTTCCGCTGTACTGCTACGGGCGGCCTGGGCACTAGCTCGGCAAACACCAGCGTCATCGTTATCGGTCAGTACGATGTACATTGGTGTAGAATGATGTATTGTTTCCGGTGTGATGACAATCCCCAAACTGTCACTTGTCTCACGTGAACGTATGATAATGAGCAATGCGTGATTTGTGAGTATTCAGTCTTGCCTTTGAGGCATTTTCTTTCCATTGGTTGTCATTCGGGCAGGCCTGGGCAAGATCTGGAGTCCATCAAAGGTTGTGTGACTCAGGTGTTGTTGCTGGAAGGTCAAGTCAGCAACTGCGTATTGACGCCATCGTTCAAATTGTCAGCCACAGGGATTAACATGTACTACAGGTGGAATCCTGATAATTTGAATATGGCTTAATTCGAACATACCGCTTAATAAGAAGTTTTTCCAGGACCGATTTCTGTCAATACGATTCCCACATAAACATTTTCTGATAATTCGAACCTCGAACCGGACATGTCCGGTTAATTCGAAGTTCCATGGATTCCACTTACATAGAAAATGTGTGGGATTTGTGCTGATAATTCGAAGTTAGCAAAGTGTAATTCGAAGTTCACTGTACACTGTACTGGTCATTCCAGTTTGCATGAGCAGGCTGTGCTGGTTAGTTCAGTATCCGTGAAATCTGTGTCTAAGGTCCATAGCGCAACTCTGCGAGACCATGAGAGCATTTTGACATACATATTGTGTTGTGGGTTCATGTTTGGATAATTAGAATGGCCGGATAATTAGAAGCTTTTTCCAGGCATTTGGAGGTTCGAATTATCAGGATTCCACCTGTACAATATTGCCTTTGAAAGTGATGACGTCAGGAGTCCTCAAATAATGACTTCTGGGTCAAATTGCATCCACTCTGACCATAGTGAAGTGTATAGCATGTGGTTCAGGTTGGTACTGTAAACCGTGAAATTATTGCGATGGTCTAATTTCTGCGAAATTCGCGACCGCGTGGAAATCGCGAAATTTAGACAGCGTGAAAAGGAGATCCATGAAAGGTTTAGCGAGAATGCCACAGGTTTAGCAAGAATGCCATTCTGCAATCGCAAAATTAAAACCTCGCAAACCTGTTCGGATTCTGAAAACGCGAACTAAAAACGCCGCGAAAATGTCACGCTTTACAGTATGCCACTCCATGCCGCGCACTAGTATGACCTTTCTTTCTGTACTGGCATTGGCTGCATGGCTGAATGGCCACAGTGCAGGCAATGCTGGTGCATGTGTATGTCTGCTGTGAAAGAAACCGCCCAAACGTGTATGGATCTATGCACAACCTGGATCCAAGTGGATTCCAAAGTCAGCATAGCCCTGAAGGGGAAAGACCAACAGACTCTTCTACGGCACGTACACGCACGCACACCGCACAATCTCAGGACCTGGTGTTTCTTGTACTGGTTCTAGGAAGTAGTGAAACTCACTGCCCTAGATTATTATTGAAGACTATTCTAAATACACTGTGAGGTATACCAGTTGCGCAGCAAAAGCCCGCACTCGCACTTGCTATCGAAGGCTAGTAATTAAGGTATTAGAGTAGTCCAACCAGCTGAACACAGCAGCACGAGAAATTACATGACTAGGTAAACACTAGGATCTGACCCGTATGATCAACAATGTTGTTAACAATGATGAGAGTGTGCTCTTAACGTAATTGAGCGGCCCAGATGTTCCAATCAATTATTTCTAACATGCTATCCTTGCAACCCAATCTACTTATCTAACATGAACAATGTAATACTTGTACCACAAAGCAATACCGTGCACTAGACTCTAAATACATGACACCACAGTCATCAGTATTAGACCAATGCATGCAAGCAAGATCAGCAGTTATCCTTCATCACCTCCGCCTGGTGGCATGTAGAAACTCACTACCGACCATGCAATTACTGCGTGCGAAAGCGGGCAGGCGGTCGAATGGCAGACCTGTCTCGCAACACTCGCTCGTATGGAGTATCGCTACTCGGCGAGAACACTACGTATGGCCCGCTGTCATCACTCTCTTCTCCAGCCGATTCCTCCTCTGTAACATGGCGAGGCTCATCTGCTGGGTCCGAGGAAGGCGCAGCTGGCACGTCACGCTTCAGCAGGTCGATGTTGATGACCTTCTCCTGCAAAACACCCTTGAACCTCCGCCAGATGACTACTGTCGATCCTGACAAGACCTTCTTGATACGCCAGCCACATTGGTATGGAGGAGTACACTTCTGGCGCCTCTTTGGCTGCTGGAGGAGGACGCTATCATCAGGCGCGAACGGGCACTCATGCTCGGATTCACAGTGGTCTTTCTCGGACATCTCCGCATCAAGCAGGTCGCGCACTCTCGCACACCTCGCTGCATGCTCGTCCTGCCACGCTCTGGGATCGGATAGGTTGATGCGGGCGCTCACCAATGCTCGAGGCTGCCACCCGATCATTGCTTTCATTGGTGAAATGCCGATGGCGCTGTGGATGCGGCTGTTGTGGTAATGTATCAGCACCGGGAGCTCGGCGAGCCAATCCGTTGATTCTTCCAGGACCTTCCTTATGAGGCCGAGCAGCGTGCGATTAAAACGCTCAGCCATGCCTTGCGTCTGTGGGTGCCTGACAGCTCCTGTCTTGACCTCAACACCAAACACACGCAGAAGGGCCTTGACAATGTAGTTGCGGAACTCCCGGCCATTGTCCATCCGGATCACATCTGGCGTTCCCCATCTACAGCACAACTCGACAATGGCATCGGCCACGCTCGCACCATCGTGCCGACGCAACGGGACAACTTCGGCGTACTTCGTCAGGGCATCAACGCAGACCAAGACGCAGTGGATTTCCCCGCTCTTGCTTGTGGGAGAACTGGAGCTATCTAGTCTCTCTATCACCCCTCTTCACCCAACACAACACACCAGCGCAAACGGCAGCCTCTTGGTGGAAATGTATGAATCACGAAAAATGCAAGTAGGAAAAGGAGAGAGAACTAGAAAAGAACAACAAGAACACAAAATCACGAGCACTTCAGCCAGGAAAAGACACGTCTAAAACATGGCGTCCAACATGGCGGCAGAGCAACCGATAGAGGCCCGTCGTGGCTGAAGCTGCTATTGCAGCGACAGCCATCACGGCCACCATTGAATGCAGAAAATAGATCAGAAAACGAAGTCGAGCAACAGCAACTCGAACGAAGCAAAGAAAACAACAAGACTAAGCGCAGCAAGCAAAGGCATAGCGATGACATCATTAGTCACGCGTGAACACAGAATCTAGCATGCGCATGCAGCCTTGCAGGCGCTGGCGAAATAAATAATGAAGTCAAGACACAAATAAATAACACAACGATCGACGAGCGATCGTTGCAGGAAAACAATTACAATTCAAATATACTACTTCAAGGAAAGATGAGAAGTGAAACGACTAGCACTAGAAGAAATAGAATAGAATATAGAACAAGGACAATGGAAGCGGACTACGGATGAAGCTACAATGAGGTAAGAGGCATGACACACTGATGACAGATGTCACCACAACAAATACATAATCGTAATGTTTGTCTACACACACATTGTATCGTCACACTACACACATTGTCATATTGTCACACCTCCCCCTGGTGACATCACGTCAACAGTTAACTACGGTAACGAACAGGAGGAACGAGACCAGCACGGTTGCGAAGACGATGACCACCAACTTGAAGTGGTTGGGCTGGTACATCAGAATCAGAATCACTACTACTTGAAGCACATGCATCATCATACTCAGGCACACTCACACTTGACGGCTTAATTAGATCAATATTGACAGTCTTCACCGAATGTCGACCATTAGTGTCTCGAACAATTACAACAGTTGACGGAGACACCACACTATCAACTGTCCATCCAGACTCGTACGGCGCTGTTCGCTTCTGGCGGCGATCTCCCTGCCGCAACATCACCGTGGAACCAACACTGTAGGGGTTCACACACCCAACAGGCTGAACAAAATCAGCAGAGGACAACTCACTTTCTACGTAGTCTCGCACAACAGCCGCTTTACTACACAAGCTATCCACCCATGCACTGGGGGACATGTCACAACGCTCATCGTCCACAATCAAGCCATGAGGGACCCAGCCACACATGGCTTCACTTGGGGAAACACCAAGCGCAGAGTGGGGACGAATACGATAATAGTACAATAATACATTTAAAGCAGACACCCAATCGTCGGATTCTTGCACAATCTTGCGAATTAAAGTCAGCAAAGTCCGGTTAAAACGCTCTACACCACCTTGACTCTGCGGATGACGCACTGCACCATGTCGCACCTCTACACCAAATGCATCATACAAAGAGGAAACTACCTGATTGACAAATTCTGTTCCATTGTCACAACGTACAACTGCTGGGGCACCCCAGCGGGAACATACATCCACAAACGCAGCTGCTACAGACGGACCATCATGGCGAACCAATGGGACCACCTCGACCCACTTAGTAAACATATCGGTACAGACAAGAACACAATGATACCGGTGGCTTCTATTCGGACCCAACTCCAGGGTATCGAGCTGTACTACATTCCATGGACCAGATGGAATAACCGGACGTGTTGGCTCAGCAACAGGCCCACGCTTCGAATTAGCAGCAGCACACACATCACACGACTGAATCAACGACTGACAAACAACAGCGATATTTGCAAAATAACAACTCGCACGCAACAGCTTCCATGTGGTCTCCCAACTGGAATGACCGCTCACAGCATGGGCACGACACACCACTCGCTGCTGCAATGACTGAGACACAACTGGTACAACACGCACATCATTCGGCGGTACCTTCACACTACGATACAAGTAACCATCATCAGATACAGACAACTGAGACTTCAATTTCTTAAATACCGGGTCGGAAATCTCACGACCGTGACGCACAGACTCAATCACACTAACAACAACAGGATCAGACGTCTGCGCATCAAGAATGTCCTGTAACACAATAGCACTCACAATCTTCGGGGGTGCAGAGACGGCAGCAACTACATCTGGCTTGGCTGATTTCTTCCAGCAGCGGATGAACAAATCTGGGACACGCGTCAGCTTGTCAGCCTTGTTCTGCTGGGACGGTACCCACTCAATGGTGACGGACAGCTTCGCGGTCGCGACAATGTCGTCGATGATGTTTAGTCGTCGGCGAACCAACACTTCGTTCAGACCGGACACCTTGACACGCCGCTCATTGTTCAGGCACGACTTCACCCAGCCGTACACGGTCTTGGAATCAGTGACAAGACGGATGTTGCTGGCGTTCCATTCGACTGCCGTCGACAACCCACGGATTACTGCTTCCAATTCTGCGATGTTGATATGCTTCTTCTCGTCGGCATCGCGAAGCCACGACTTGTCCTCCATGACTTCACCACCAACTTCGGCAACAATGCCATATGCGACATCAGACGCATCGCACCACACGGTGAGCTGCTGCTCGTTTACTGACGCATTCCACACGCCTGTGGCCGGATCCTCATCTTGGACGCGACTTGCTAGTTCGGCACAACAGGTTACCACATCATTGGGGACGTCATCATCCCAACCACCACCATCACGACACGCTAGGCGCTTCAGAAAGCTGCAGGCAGGTCGCAGCCACGAGCACACGGGATAGTGCGATACCAGTCGGCCGCACCACGAGAATACACCACGCTTGGTCAGCTTGCCACACTCGAGACTCACTCCGTCTCGACGCTTCCAACGGGTTTGACCATCTTGGCCAGTGAACAGCTGAAGTCCAAGTACTCGGGCGGAATTGGCGGGCTCAGCTGGCTTCGTGCGCAGTCCATAGCGCTCGAGGGTATCCGCAACAGCCTTTGTCTGCGGTTTCGGGACGTACAGATCGTCAACGTAATTGTCAACACCATCATGATCTCGCGTGCACCACTTGACTATCACGTCCATGAACTTCGGTGCAACGCTTAATCCGAAAGCCATGCGGGTCATCACGTACAGCTTTCCCTTCCATTTCACGCACTGATACCGTAGCAACTCAGGTGACATACGGACTTGCAGATAGGCCTTTCGAATATCCAACATCTCATACTCGTTGGCATCGTGCGTACGCCACTCACGCAACTTCTCGCCACACACAGAGGCATCCATACCGGGCTGAGACACGAGGGCACGGTTCAGCGCACGGTAGTCGAGGCAAGGCCTAACAGGTGTAGTAGGCTTGTGCTCCTGGCTGACCGCAAGCCATGGCAGAATTGCAGCAGGAGCTCCGTGTACCTCTTCATCATGCTCGATGAGCAATCCGTTACCGATCCAGGAGTCCACTTCCTGCTGGAACAGCTTCTCCTGATCATCGCTAAGTTTCCGGGGGTACTCCCCAATGCCGCTGCCGATGCGTCCGGTAGGTGGCTTGTCGTCCTTCCACCTCCATGCGGCCTGCCAACACTGCTCAGCTGCTAGCCACTTTATCTGACCATCCTCGACAGATAGCGTCACGTCCTCACCGTCTTGTACCACGCTAACATGACGAGACGGGTGCTGATCCGGCGACTGCAGAGCATCACTAACGACAGACGACACAGGCTCAGGGTCACTGGCGGTTGACGAACCAAACAACACGGACCGCAGATCACCTGACTCAGAGTACTGCAACCTGACGCCACCGATGGCACGGACAAGGTCAGATCCCAGCAACAGGTCAGCATTAATAACCGACAGCTCAGGAACTACAAACGCAACAACACGGGTAGGTGGCAAATTTACGGGTCCATCCAGACGACGAATCGTTAGTGAAAGTGACCCCAAAATCGGCAGGGCTTCGCCATCCAGGGCGAGGAGCTTCTCCTGCTTTACCGCCGACACTTGGCTGCACATCTTAGCCGCACGTATAAAGCCAGACGACACTAGCGTGCGAGCCGACCCGGTGTCCAGCATGGCCTCTCCACGGCACCAGTCATCCGGCTTGGCCGACTCCACGTCCACATAGATCCTCGGCAAGGGGGCAGCTTCAGTGGACACCGCACACAGGCACTTGTCACTGCTACTATGCGACGTACCAGCAGCCGCCACACGTTCTGCTGCCTTGGCTTCTCGCCACTTCCTTCTCTCAGGGCACGCTGGCTTTGCATGACCAGGCTGATCACAAAAGTGGCACACTACTGGTCCACTGAAACGGGGCTTCTGCTTCTTCTTGAACTCTGGGCAGTTACGCTGGACATGCCCAGGCTGATTACAGTTATAGCAGACAACAGTACTGCGAGCTGGTCGGTGTACACCTCCACTGTAACTACTGGTACTGGCACTAGCAGAAACGCTCTGGCTGAACCTGCTCGTGTACCGAGCATCGGTCTCACTGGCTCTGAGCGCACGCACACGCTCTAGACACGCAGGTATCGTCAGCTCTTGGCCAGCCAGTGACATTCTCAGCTGGCGGCCAAATTCGGGCTGTAGGCCAGCGATCAGTTGCTCGATCACGATCGGATCCTTGCTGGCGGTACCACCCGGTTTGTGCCCCGACAGCGCTGCATAACGCTGCAAATCGGCCACATACGCGTCGACACTTTCATCCACACGCAAACAACGGCGCTTGAACAAATCATACGCTCTGGACGGCGTCACACTGAACGCACTCACTAAAACTTTCTTGACCTCTGCTTGTTTGCTTTTGTCACTCTCTGCCATACGAGAAAACACTCGAAATGCATCGCCCTGCAAATATAAGGGTAGATGTTGCATGCGTGCATCTTCGTCGGACCATTCCTTGGCAGTGGCCAAAACTAAAAACTTTGCCCAGAATTCCTCTAGGTCTTCACCATCCTTGCCAGAAAACGGCTGGACAAGATACTTGGTAGACATGATTCACTCGAGTATTCCACGAACACACAGTAGGAACACACAGTTGGAACTCACAGTAGGAACTCACAGTAAGAACTCTCGTCTCACAAAATAAATAAATCACTACGACACTCGTACTCCGAAAACACTTTCCCGACTCTTTCCCGGGTTTCGGCACCACAAAGTTGTGGGAGAACTGGAGCTATCTAGTCTCTCTATCACCCCTCTTCACCCAACACAACACACCAGCGCAAACGGCAGCCTCTTGGTGGAAATGTATGAATCACGAAAAATGCAAGTAGGAAAAGGAGAGAGAACTAGAAAAGAACAACAAGAACACAAAATCACGAGCACTTCAGCCAGGAAAAGACACGTCTAAAACATGGCGTCCAACATGGCGGCAGAGCAACCGATAGAGGCCCGTCGTGGCTGAAGCTGCTATTGCAGCGACAGCCATCACGGCCACCATTGAATGCAGAAAATAGATCAGAAAACGAAGTCGAGCAACAGCAACTCGAACGAAGCAAAGAAAACAACAAGACTAAGCGCAGCAAGCAAAGGCATAGCGATGACATCATTAGTCACGCGTGAACACAGAATCTAGCATGCGCATGCAGCCTTGCAGGCGCTGGCGAAATAAATAATGAAGTCAAGACACAAAT
This sequence comes from Sycon ciliatum, assembly GCF_964019385.1. NCBI lineage: Eukaryota > Metazoa > Porifera > Calcarea > Leucosolenida > Sycettidae > Sycon > Sycon ciliatum. The sequence goes on along the minus strand of NC_088646.1, from coordinate 39,461,216 downwards.
AATTAGCATCCCCCCACCTCACAACAGAGCAACCGAGTTTTGCATTAAGCTGGGAGTGCCGATTCGAGCAACTGGTATAATGGCTCGCAGCTGAGCCAGCAAATGACTCCGCTTGGAGCAGGCGAATGACTCCGCATGGAGCCGGCAAATGACTCCGCATGGAGCCGGCAAATGACTCCGCATGGAGCCGGCAAATGACTCCGCATGGAGCCGGCAAATGACTCCGCATGGAGCAGGCGAATGACTCCGCATGGAGCCGGCAAATGACTCCGCATGGAGCCGGCGAATGACTCCGCATGGAGCCGGCGAATGACTCCGCATGGAGCCGGCAATTGACTCCGCATGGAGCCAGCGAATGACTCCGCATGGAGCCGCCGAATTACTCCGCATGGAGCTGCCAATTACTCCGCATGGAGCCGCCGAATGACTCCGCATGGAGCCGCCAATGCCTCCGCATGGAGCCGCCAATGACTCTGAATAGAGCCGCCAAATGCTAGATATATAGAGATGCATAACCAGTTGAGAGCATATATTCTCATGGACTATACAGATACCGTCATGTGTGCGCCAGAAACATGAGTTGAGCTAGTGGGTGGGAGGGTGGGAAGGAAATTGTTTCGGGAACACCTGTTCCGCAAGTTGCATGCTCGAAAGTCCAAACAGCAATGACATGAAAGAGACATTGTACAGGATATTGAAGGGCGCGTGCCCACGCGACTCGCGCATGCGTGCAGGTTGGGCCAGCTCGCTGGGCTGGCTGCTAACTCGCGTTAGCATGCTAACGCTCATTTAGCATCCCCCCACCTCACAACAGAGCAACCGAGTTTTGCATTAAGCTGGGAGTGCCGATTCGAGCAACTGGTATAATGGCTCGCAGCTGAGCCAGCAAATGACTCCGCTTGGAGCAGGCGAATGACTCCGCATGGAGCCGGCAAATGACTCCGCATGGAGCCGGCAAATGACTCCGCATGGAGCCGGCAAATGACTCCGCATGGAGCCGGCAAATGACTCCGCATGGAGCAGGCGAATGACTCCGCATGGAGCCGGCAAATGACTCCGCATGGAGCCGGCGAATGACTCCGCATGGAGCCGGCGAATGACTCCGCATGGAGCCGGCAATTGACTCCGCATGGAGCCAGCGAATGACTCCGCATGGAGCCGCCGAATTACTCCGCATGGAGCTGCCAATTACTCCGCATGGAGCCGCCGAATGACTCCGCATGGAGCCGCCAATGCCTCCGCATGGAGCCGCCAATGACTCTGAATAGAGCCGCCAAATGCTAGATATATAGAGATGCATAACCAGTTGAGAGCATATATTCCATAAATCGGCACTCCCAGAGCGGATCACAAAGTGCAGCTACCTGTGATATTTGTAAGCAGTGCAAGCTCGGTAACGATTGACTAACAGGAACTCGATATCATGGGCTGAGGCCATTGCCACAGCCACCCATGCTTTGGCTGCTGGTGGCCTCTGAATGTTACTCGGGCAGACATGGCTTTCCACCTTCCCGCCTCTCTGAATATCGAGTCCGGCAGCTGATTCGAAACGAGTGGCCGGTGTATGACGCCAGGCCATAGCCACAACTGATGAGCAAGATTTTCGCAGTTGCTGCAAAGCCGATCGATTGGCATCTGCTGCTGGTGCCGCTAGCTTTTCCAGGTGCTGCCACAATTGCAAACCACTCTTTGCGATTGGCTGGTCTGCTTGATTGACTGTCCATTGCCCTATCCCCGGTTGCAATTGTTTGCGCACCAGCCAAGTGCACCACTTGCATCAGTGAATAGCAGCAAGTTGGGGGACGGCGTCCACTTAGGCCAGGGTGTAGGAAGAAGGACCGGCCGTTCTACTATTCCAGGAGCTAAGGCCATCAGCGAAGGTATTTGAGGCACTCTTCGGAGAGCTTGATCAGGTAATACGGCTGCCGGTACCAGTTGGCAAGTGACCACAATCTGCAATGTGCGTCCTGGGACTATCACTCTTGTAGCAAACGAGAGCTTTCCCAGAAGATACTCGAGTTGACATTGGGTAGTTGAAGCTGTGTTGAGAGTGGCCCGTAGGAGGTCGTGAAGCTTGGCAAGTTCGTCCATCGGCAGACTGATGTGAGCGCGCGGGTGTCCAGGATGACGCCGATAAACGTCAGGACGTGGGCTGGACCCTCCACTTTTGCTGACGCCAGAGAAACACCGAGGTATGTAAACGCACGGCGCCGAGTAGCGAGTTGCTGGCGAGCTAACACAGGTCCAGAGCATACATCGAGGAAGCACTTTTGCTGACGCCAGAGAAACACCGAGGTATGTAAACGCACGGCGCCGAGTAGCGAGTTGCTGGCGAGCTAACACAAGTCCAGAGCATGCATGGAGACAGAAACGTTAGTCGAGGTATTTCCCGTAATGGGAAGATGCCAATAACGTCAGGACTTGAGCTGGACCCTCCACTTTTGCTGGGGCCAGAGAAACACCGAGGTATGTAAACGCTCGGAGCAGAATAGCGAGTTGCTGGCGAGGTAACACAAGTCCAGAGCATGCATTGAGGAAGTAACATTAATTGAGGTATTCCCCGTAATGCAACAGGCGTGGGAGTGCGAACTGCCCGCACACAATCCATTCACTGGCGGATGCGACAGAGTTCCATATAGCTGGCCTGGAGCGTAGTACAGTCTGAAGGGCAGGACGCTCTCATAACAGTATTGATCCTGCCAGCGGTTCAACAAGGGCCACTCCTCCGGGCAGACGGGAATTCGGCAGAATGCACTTTTAACATTGAGCTTAGCAAGATACAGCGGGGCGAGCAATTGTCTAATCATGTTTGCAGCATTGTCATCTTGACATTGTGGAGAGACACGGTCTGCTGGAATGTAATCGTTGACACTTCGACCCTCCAGGCTTTACAAAGGGTGTGTCGTGTGTAACTTCCCGTTCATCTAGGAACCGCATCTACGCCGGAACAGCACAGAGGCGAGAAAGGGGGTGAAGAACACGGGCCAGCTGTTTCAAGCCTGCTGCAAGAAACGGATCGGCCAGCTGTTTCAAGCCTGCTGCAAGAAACGGATTGTTGCGCAGAAATATAATCTGGGTTAGCATGTGACCGTGATAAATACAATGGATCCCAGTTAGTTGAGTGGTTGCCGATGAAACCTACCACAACCCCACAATTACGACCATGTGCAACATACCTCCGGAGCATAGGATCAGGATGTGAGTCCAGTAATTTTGAGAAGTGAGAAACTGAGTGCTTACACAGTTACTGATGAGGCCTTACACTTTGCCCTGGGATGCTCCTGTCGGCACTGGAGGTAGCACTGCCTGAGCTGACGCGTGCAAGCGCCGTACTCGTAGTAGCGGCATACGGTTGCGGTACGTGATGCGGATCTGTACTGGTGAGTAGGACGAAATGCGCACGGAAATGCTGGCGAGTGCACTGAGCTGCACTGCTGGCAGGCGGGGCGTGCTGTTCCAGTACACCGCGAGGCGCAGTTGCCACAAGTTGATATTGATAACCTGGCTTTGGAGATTTATTTTATTTTCCATTGCTATCAGGTTCAGCTTAATTCCCTCTGTGCTGCGCTGATGAGTCCACAAAGGACGAAACAGTTGTCCGCAGATTGAGTATTGATAACGTCCAGTTTCTAGGTGGCAAAAACTGGCGATTGGCCGCGACGATCGTGGCCAAATACGTCCACAGGCACTCGTGAAACGCGGTGAGGAACAGTGGTACACAGACCATTCATGAACACTGTCCAGGTCTCAACTCAAGTGCTACCGTCATGCAGCCTACGAAGCGCAGTTCTGGGTTTGGATTCAAATAAATGCTAGTGCGCCAGAAGGGCAACATATGAGGGGCTACGGAGTTGGAACGTCGCCGGAGCTGGACTGACTGCAACTGTATCGGGCAGCAGGAAATCGAAGTCCACGAACTCGCCTCTCTGGACGCGATCGAGAAGGGCCCGTATAGGACAGTCAGGTTCACCTGCTGTTGGTGCTGCATGCGCATATGGCGGTCGTCACTGCACCGGGCTCCCAGTAGGGTCCGGCCTGCTGGCGGCGAGCGGCGATACGGATCCAAGTAGAGCGAGGAGAAGCTGGGTGGCGTTGGTGACGGCAGTGGACAACTCCCGTTGTTACTTCCGACAGAAAATCAAAGTCCACGAACTCGCCTCTCTGGATACGAATTACGATCGTCAGGCTCGCGCCTGCTGTTGCAGTGGCGGTGCTGCGTGGCGGCCATCGCTGCGTTCGCAGTAGGCGGCCGGCGGAGCCAGGTAGAGCGAGGCGATCCGGAGAGGCTGGACGCCGGTTGGTGACGACGACATTGTTTCAAGGCACAAACAAGGGTCGCTGAGATCGCGTGGAGGTACTTCATTTCAGGAAACCTGATGATGGCGCAAGCTAAAAAACCACAGTCGACGTTCCACTGTAGACGACGACATTGTTTCAGGCACCAACAGGCACCAACAGGCGTCAATGAAGTCTGAATTGAAACGCAGAGATACGAGAATGCCAGCTTGAAAGTCTAACGAAAGGAAATTGTTTCGGGAACACCTGTTCCGCAAGTTGCATGCTCGAAAGTCCAAACAGCAATGACATGAAAGAGACATTGTACAGGATATTGAAGGGCGCGTGCCCACGCGACTCGCGCATGCGTGCAGGTTGGGCCAGCTCGCTGGGCTGGCTGCTAACTCGCGTTAGCATGCTAACGCTCATATAACACAACGATCGACGAGCGATCGTTGCAGGAAAACAATTACAATTCAAATATACTACTTCAAGGAAAGATGAGAAGTGAAACGACTAGCACTAGAAGAAATAGAATAGAATATAGAACAAGGACAATGGAAGCGGACTACGGATGAAGCTACAATGAGGTAAGAGGCATGACACACTGATGACAGATGTCACCACAACAAATACATAATCGTAATGTTTGTCTACACACACATTGTATCGTCACACTACACACATTGTCATATTGTCACATGCTCGCCCCAAGCTCCAAGGTGTCGATCTGAACACAGCCCCACGGTCTCCCGGGCATATCTGGTCGTGTCGCTGGCGCCGCTTGTCCTCCTGCGGCGTTCGCAGCCTTGCAACGCTGGCAGCTGCGGACATGTTGCTGGCATTTCTCGGCCATGCGTGGTAGGTAGCAGCGTTCACGCAACATCTCGTACATATTCTGCCATGAGGCATGGCCGGAGTTGGTGTGGGCAGCGCTAATAACAGACTCTTCCGCGGATTTAGCGATGACAGGAACGAGGATTTCACCCTCAACAGGCAGCGTAACGCTTCGGAGCAGGACGCCATCCTCGACGACGAGCTGACTTGCCACGCTCCTGTAACCAGCATCACGAACCGCCGATCGGGTAGCCTCTTGGCTGGCGACACGCTGCACCACTTCGTCTTCCAGCTGGGCTGCCGCCACGGCGTCAAACGAAATTGGGCCAACAACTGTCGTTTCGCACACAGCGCCGGCGGTGACGTCGGGAATGCTACCCACGGATCGAGTAAGCCAGACGCTTGGAACTCGGGTCAGGGCATCTGCAATGTTGGAGTCAGACGACACCCAAGCAACATCCACTGCTGCTCCAATCGTGTCAATCATATCGCTGACAATGTGTAGGCGCCTCTGCACCAACAGGTCATGCAAGCCAGTGGTCTTCACTCGTCGGGCATCGTTAATCACTTGCTTCAGCCACCCGAAGACGGTCTTGGAATCAATCTTCAGCGTAATCCGCTTCACATTCCACTTCGCAGCCAGATTGAGACCCAGGATGGCCGCCTCCAATTCGGCAATATTGATGTGCCTCTTGTCCTTGTGTGGTCGTAGCTGCGTGGTATCCTCCACCACCTTGCCGTCAACCTCCAGGGCAGCACCAAGGGCCAGGCCGGACGCATCACACCACACCGTCCATGTGTTGCTGTCGCCAGCAGAGATGCTCCACGTTCCCTTTGCTGGGTCGACCTCGGCTAGCCGCTTCTCAAGCTCCTCGCAGCAGACCTGGATAGCCGGTGGGACTGGATCATCCCAGGACGCATCGTCCGCCGAAGCTGCTCTCTTCAAAAAACTGCAGGCAGGTTGCAGCCATGAGCATACCGGGTAGTGGCTTGTCAGTCGTCCACACCATTGGAAGATTCTCCTCCTAGTTGCCGGACGCTCCAATGTCATGGCAGCTGGCTCCTTTCGCGACCAGGACGTGTCACCACTAGAAGACTTGGTCAGCTGGAGGCCAAGGACTCGAGCCTCTGCCAGTTGCTCTGCGGGCTTGGTTGGTAGGCCGAACTCATGCAGTGCACCAGACACCTTCGGCACCAGGACACTAGGAACCAGCAGGTCGTCATAGTAGTTATCAACTCCAGGATACGGCTGGGTGACGTACTTCACAACGGCATCCATAAATTTGGGCGCTACCGCCAACCCGAATCCCATTCTCGTCATGACGTGAGCTTCTCCCTTCCAAAGCACGACTTGGTAGCGGTACAGCGCCGGGCTAACCCGGATCTGGAGGTATGCCTTCCTAATGTCGAGCAGAGCATAATCCTCTCCTGCCTGACGCCATCGACGTAGCGTGTCACCGCAGACTGGTGGGTCAAAACCAGGGTCAGAGTGGAGCTTTTTATTCAAGTGACGGTAATCCAGGCACGGCCTCACCGGCGTCGTCTTGTGTTCTTGCGGAACACCGATGAGCGGCAGCACACATGCTGGCTCGCCATGTAGCTTCGGGTCGTGCTTGATCAGCCAGCCGTTGTCTATCCAGGATTGCACCTCACTAACAAACAGGCGCTCTTGCTCCGGAGTCAGGTTCGTCCTGCTGTACTCTCCGATACCCGGGCCGAGCGGCATTGCAGGAGGTTCACCATCGAGCCACTTCCAGGTCAACTCCCATTGCTTCTCAGCAGGGCTCCAGGTCACGTCGCCGTCCGCAATACTGAGCATAACCTTGCCCTCGTCAGTGGTGCTGACTTTCACCCGACGCGACGGATGGCCAGATCGACCATCATCATCCTGCCCCTTCGGGGACAGCCGATCGGCAGTGGCTGCAACAGTGTCGCTGGCTGCGGCTCCAAACACAACTCCGCAAAGCTGTCCATCACTACTATACTTCAGTTGCAACCCACCGCACCGCGAAGCGACATCCGCTCCAATCAGCACATCAGCACGGACAGTGCTTAGGCTTTCAACTACAAGCGCTCGTACCTTGACTCTGGGAAGGTTGACAGGCCCGTCGTTTCGCTCTAGAAGGACCTCTAGATGCCCCAGAACTTCGATTCGATTGCCGTCCAGAGCCACAAGGTTAGTCTCGAGAGTGTCTGGGCCGTCGTACGTGAGGCTGCTGCGGTCCGCGAATGCACGGCTGATCAACGTCCTCGTCGAGCCCGTGTCTACAACCGCTTGTCCGCGTGCACGTGCGCTCACAATGGACGATTCCTTGCCGGCGTTGTCACCAGACGCTGCACTTACACCAACGAAGATTTTTACCAGCTGGCCTGACTTTTCGCTCCCATGCCCCATGTACAGGCAGCGCTCCTCCGCAGGCTCACCTCGTTCCACGGAACATTCCTGCGGGGAAGACGTGCAGGCTGCCGATGGTGATGGCTGACCGGTGACTTTGCTTGACCGCTGGGCCTCCCAGGCCCTCCGTTCTTCGCAGTCTGCTTTCAAGTGACCAGGCTTGTCGCAGAAGAAACAAGTGAGGCCAGGCCGCACGTCACTTGTACCCCCCGCCGCTGAGCTCCTCCAAGCACCGCGATCGTAGCCAGACTTCGCCTCCGGGCAGTTTCGCCGCACGTGGCCAAGCTTATTGCAACGGAAGCAAAGCACATTCCGCGTACCAGAGCCTGCCGGCCCGGGGCCACTCGCGCCACTTGCAGCTGAAACAACATCATCCTCAGTTCCAGTTTGCTGCAATGCTCGAACCAACTGCAGGCACAACGATACGTCGTCGCCTTTTCCAACCAGAGCAAGGCGCACTTGCTGCGCCATGGATGAAGGTAAGCCGTTCAGGATTTGCTCTACGAGCACGCTGTCTGCATCCGCGCCTCTTCCAAGGCCTGCCACCGCTGCTAGCCTCCTAAGGTCGGCAATGTACCCATCTGGGGATTCATCCAGCTGCAAGCGGCGCGCAACAAACAGCTTGTATGCCTGCGACTTCGTGAGGCAAAACGCTTCTTTCATTCTTTTCTCTGCTTTGTCCGGTTTCTTTTGGTCCGCGTCGTCCATGGCGTTGTAAACCATAAACGCATCGCCGTCCAAGTAGAGCGGAAGCTGCGCCATCTTCTTGTCGTCTGAGTCCCACTTCTGGTTTGTGGCCAAGAACGCGAACTTGGCCCAAAACACCTCCCAGCTGTCGCCCTTCCCTCTGTAGGAGCGCAAGAACCCTTCAATCTTCGCCGCCATACTCCTCACCGGACCTCTCTCTAGGAAAACCCACAGCAGTACGTTCTGCCTATCCCGGGTTTCGGCACCAAGAGCTGAAGGGGAAAGACCATCAGACTCTTCTACGGCACGTACACGCACGCACACCGCACAATCTCAGGACCTGGTGTTTCTTGTACTGGTTCTAGGAAGTAGTGAAACTCACTGCCCTAGATTATTATTGAAGACTATTCTAAATACACTGTGAGGTATACCAGTTGCGCAGCAAAAGCCCGCACTCGCACTTGCTATCGAAGGCTAGTAATTAAGGTATTAGAGTAGTCCAACCAGCTGAACACAGCAGCACGAGAAATTACATGACTAGGTAAACACTAGGATCTGACCCGTATGATCAACAATGTTGTTAACAATGATGAGAGTGTGCTCTTAACGTAATTGAGCGGCCCAGATGTTCCAATCAATTATTTCTAACATGCTATCCTTGCAACCCAATCTACTTATCTAACATGAACAATGTAATACTTGTACCACAAAGCAATACCGTGCACTAGACTCTAAATACATGACACCACAGTCATCAGTATTAGACCAATGCATGCAAGCAAGATCAGCAGTTATCCTTCAGTCCTGGCTCCAGTCTGGCTGTGATCTAGCACTTTCAAGCCCTATTGTCTTCTCTCTTCTTTTTGCTGCACAGGCCCTCCGACTGTGGCAAGTTTTCCGAATTCCGATTTCAACGAGTCACAGACTATAGAGCTGCCATGTGGTGTACTTAGTGATCCCGTTGCCGATGTCACCTTCACGCTGAACACTGTCAACGGAAGCGACAGTCAGGAGCTTAGTAATGACTCGTCGCGTGTTAGCATCATGCCGCTCGGTACTGGCAATGGTCTACGGCTGGTCATTACCAACGCGACGGTGAAAGACACGGGGAATTACACGTGCACTGCCGTCAACCAGGCTGGAACTGGTGCACTCACTGCTTCGGTCAATGTCTTCAGTGAGTACTAGTAGTCATTCTGTCACACTGAGCACTGAGCACCCAGAAGTGTAGAGAGTAGGTGTGTCACACTGAGCACTGAGCACCCAGAAGTGTAGAGAGTAGGTGTGTCACACTGAGCACTGAGCACCCAGAAGTGTAGAGAGTAGGTGTGTCACACTGAGCACTGAGCACCCAGAAGTGTAGAGAGTAGGTGTGTAAAAGAGGAGCAAGTACATGTAGTTGTAGTTGTGTAATAACACAATCATGTATAGTTGAAATGGCTACATAAATAAAAAGGAAAAGGACATATGGATACGAGTTAAGATCTAACTAGATACTATATAATATACTATATTTTCCTTTCTACATTTATTTATGGCTCAACATCCGAGTTTCAGACTACATATTTAGAGGTCTTTAACTTCCAATGCCCAGCCACTCGATGCTAGTGCCATGTTTTTGGTGTCAAAGTCGCGCATTTTCACATGAAAACCCAGGCCCTACGCACCCCTAGTAAATGTACGCACAAACAAACAAACAAAGAGCAACTGAAATGTGTTATTTGCTCCAAGAGGGGGTGGGGGGAGTTAATGAGCTGGTGCAGCTCTGACCCGGTAAAGATGGTATCTGCTCTAAATCTGCCCTTCAAGCAGCCCATTAGCCATTTCTATTTGTGCCACCACTGGAAACAATGCTTGTTTTAAGCCTTTCCCAATTGGCTTCTTTGTCTTCGTCGTCGTCATCGCTGCTGCTGCTGTTGTTGTGCATGCGTGTGTGTGTGTGTGTATGTGTGTGTGTGTGTGTGTGTGTGTGTGTGTGTGTGTGTGTGCGTGTGCGTGTGCGTGTGTGTGTGTGTGTGTGTGTGTGTGTGTGTGTGTGTGTATAGCTCTGCCCCGTGTGTCACTTCAACCACCAGATGTCGAACACCGCATTAATGCTAGTTCGGAATTCGCTGTAACCTGCCGTGCAGTTGGCTTCAGAGAGCCCACTATTTCATGGCAAGATGACGCCGAATATAGCCTCCATACTTTGAGCAGTATCCCAGTGGACGCTTTCCAGGTGGAGGCTCGATCCAAGCTAAACACCACAGATTTCATGGGCAGCCGAAAGAACTACAGCGTGACCTGCGTCGGCAGTAATGCTGCTGGCAGTCAGATGGCGAGTACCACCATCATTGTCCAAGGTACTCTAATTTCAGAAATTTTCGGTGCTCGATATTTTCTGTATGAGGACAAAAGGCCAGGTTAGGTGAACAGAAATTTTAGTTACAGAGAAGCAGTTCCCTATTGGATTATGTGTGTTAGTGTTTGTTCGGTGTATTGAAATTTTAGGTACGAAGCAGATGCACTGAAAGTGCCGAAAATAAAAGTACACCGAAAATTTGTGAGATTACAGTAAGCCAAGGTGGACTGGAACTGTCAAGGCCTTCCTCACCAAACACACAAGTCTTGTTGGGTAGATGCAGTATTCGTAGATTCGTAGGTGGAGGGAATGGAAAATGGGGAAAGTCTGAAGAAAAAAATTGACTCTCACCACCAGGACTAGAACCAAGGACCGTTGCTTGAGGCCAGCGATGCTCTAACCACTGAGCTATGGGATATTGTAAGGTGATAGATATGACGTGGCAGTGCTAATAGCCAAGTGTGGATTGGATAGACAGCACAACATAGCAAGTAGCAACGCGAGTGGCCCCTGGGGCATGTTAAAAATTAAAAATTAACTCCGTCCACTCACCCACCACACCGCACCTCGCCGTCGTCACATCACAGGCGTTCTTCAGCTTCCATGATGTTATTGTAGCTGAGCAATTTAGCAATGCAGTGGCAGTGTTGCCCCAGGCCGGGCCACTTGCGTTGCTAGTTGCTATGCTGTGCTGTCTATAGACTTCACACCTGGCTATTAGCACTATCACTCCATATTATCACTTTACATTTGCCCAGTTTTTTAAAGCTTTTCACTGTATTTTGCACGTGGTTCTTTTGCTTAGCCCTAATGTTCGCGCCTCAGGTGCGTGCGTTATGCTTCCCCGTTTGGTACAACAGTGTGACTGTCAGTTTGTCACTATCTTAGCCATTCTACAATATCTCTAACTTCACTGACGAGAGTTTTATGCTCGAAACAGCTGCATGAACGGACGTGTCGCTTTGCTGATGGTGTGCTGTGGTTGTCGGCTGCAGAGCGCAGTTGTGGTGCTGATGGTTGATGAGAAAGCATGGCTATACTGTGTGCTGATGGTTGATGAGAAAGCATGGCTATACTGTGTACTGGTGGTTGATGAGAAAGCATGGCTATACTGTGTACTGGTGGTTGATGAGAAAGCATGGCTATACTGTGTACTGATGGTTGATGAGAAAGCATGGCTATACTGTGTACTGATGGTTGATGAGAAAGCATGACTGTACTGTGTGCTGATGGTTGATGAGAAAGCATGGCTATACACTGTATACAGTGTACATGTACGGTAATAGTGTGAGTGTTGTCTTTGTTGTGACCTGCCTAGGTGTGCCAGAAATGGTCAATCTATCAGTTGCTAAGGACATGGCATCGCAAGGTCTGAGGTTTTCCTGGGTTCCCGGTTCGAACGGAAATATTCCGTCGTCTTCTAGCATCACCTACGTGTTGACCGCCTCTTTCAACAATGCCAGTAGGATGCAAACAGAAGAGCTGCATCGCGGGTCAAACAGCCTCAGTGTTCTCGTGCCATTTACCACCTTGGTGCCTAACACCGACTATCAGTTCTTTGTCGTCGCCATGAACTTCATTGGTAGGAGCAGTCAGAGTAACATTGTCCGCAACCGGACACCAGAGGCTGGTGAGTTTGCTGTGCTGGTCACGCGTGTGTGTGAGGGAGATAAAGGGGTCGGTCAGGTACTTACTGCTGAAGCGGGGATCTTGACGGAGCTAAGGTGGTAGTCAAATCCGAGGTACGAGAGCCCATGCACAGCCGAAACGGGAAGGGCCAGCACCCTTTATTTACTTCACGAAAGTAAATAAATTTGCTTGCTTCATCTTGTTTGGTTGGCATATCGTAATGTCACGCATATAAGCCACCAGGCGCATTCCTGTTGAAGCCGGCGTCAGGCTAGGCCTCTATTCAAATCATGCTTCTGTTCAAACCAGATATTTCTATGTATGGTGTTGTAGATTTGCCGATAGAATATTTCACGATCACAAAAATTATTGCTTACCCTTCTGGTAGAAGCCTGTCTCATATAGAAGCCTGCAAATTTCACCAAGAAAGTCATAGAAGCCGCGGCTTTTATACAAGACTTTACGGTATGTGCTGGCGGTGCATCTTGAAAAATCAGTCTGGTATTCCAGACAGGCTTCTACCCGAGACATGCTTTTATACAAGACGCTAGGGTAGTTGCCGTGGCATA
>NC_088646.1:39405983-39443483 GCF_964019385.1 Sycon ciliatum | reverse complement strand
ACACATACACCAGCCCTTAATTGTAATTATGACGTCTGACATCAGGCTCTACCAGACTAGAAACAGATACTAGTACGACAACATGCGAACACAGTAAGCGAATCGAATTTCAAGTTCTATTAATGTCTGTGTGTTACTGTGTCTCTGTGTGTACGTGTCCGCGTATGTGAATGTGCCCCTGTGTAAATGTGCCCCTGTGTGAATGTGCCCCTGTGTGAATGTGCCCCTGTGTGAATGTGCCCCTGTGTAAATGTGCCCTTTGTGTGAATGTGCCCCTGTGTAAATGTGCCCTTTGTGTGAATGTGCCCCTGTGTAAATGTGCCCCTGTGTAAATGTGCCCCTGTGTGAATGTGCCCCTGTGTAAATGTGCCCCTGTTTAAATGTGCCCCTGTGTAAATGTGCCCCTGTGTAAATGTGCCCCTGTGTAAATGTGCCCCTGTGTGAATGTGCCCCTGTGTGAATGTGCCCCTGTGTAAATGTGCCCCTGAATTATCACCCACTACCTACCCCACCCCTCCCTCCCTTCCACCCTCCCCCCCCCCCCCTCTCTCTCCCATCACCCTGCCCCCCCCCCTCCCTTCACCTCCCCGCACCACACAATAATTCAGAAGAGGTCAGTGGTCATTTGTGGGTGAGGCTGATTTCAGGTCCACTGGTCAGTGTAGGGCAATTTCACTCGATAATCTTTGCTATCATATTGGAATCCATAGTTCAACAATAATGACAACTTGCTGTAGCCGTCGGCATCCGTTTATTCAATGCACTCGGGCATCTGTGTGCACGCATGCACGTGTGTGTGTGTGTGTGTATGTGTGTTTGTGTGTGTACGCGTACATGTGTGTGTTTGTGTGTGTACGCGTGCATGTGTGCACGTTTTGTGTGTTTTATAGTGTGCTACGTGCGTTAGTTTCAGGTTTCACATCAAGTTCATTTCATTGCCCACATTAAGTTACATTAAGTGTATCGTATACAGTTAACCCTGCCTGGGGATGAGGTCAGTGCAGTTGCATTCCAGCATATTGTATACCCTGATGTCACCCATTCATTCACTACAATCTTGTCCTTGCCCGGTTTACTGCAGTATGGTGAACACATTGGTGCGCCTATATTTCCAAGTCCATCTATGACGTTAGTTTCGAGATTCGGGGGGGGGGGAGGGGATGGGGGCGGGGGGGGGGGGGGGGGATGGGGGCGGGGGCGGGGTGTTTGCTTTTAAGTACATTTAACCCTTTCACTGCCGCTGTCGACTGCAGTCGACAGCGCATTCATGCACTCCGAGTGCCATTGTCGACTTGTGTCGACGAGTAAACATGCAGTCCCCAGTGCTGTTGTCGACTTCTGTCGACAGGCAGACCTCACCCAGTTTGTGCCTCTATTTTTCGAATATTGGAGATGTTTAGCTGTGGTAGACGGCCACTGGGCCCTGGAAGATGTCCATACCCATCGAAATACGCTTCCAGAAGTATGGGTTGCCATTTGAAAAAAATCGAAGCAGCGTCGTTGAAAATGCGCATCCGATTTTTAGCCGATCGGCGAGGAAGAAACCGGTTCTCACGCACTTCCACCTCGCTGAGTCGGTGCGAGTATTTTCCTCTTTCCCGTCAACTTTCATTGCACGGAGCATGGAATTTGGTTCAGACTTGATGCCTAGCTATTACCCAAGACTCCAGGCGGCTATCCGTTGCGATAGGCGGTTGGAGTCACGGGTAGAGACAACCAGACGATAGATTCCTCGCGGACGCATTCACTGCAAACTTGACGGAAACAGCGCTGGCGGCGGTCACTGGGTCCAGAACTAAAATTTTCTAAGAACTACCATGTTACAATGGCGACCAGCATGGTCAAGAGACACTACAGGTATGTCAGCTACAACATAATTATATTCTTTCTACAACGACACCTACCTGTGGCTCAATACCTGACGATCTACTGCAAGCTGATGCGAAAGTGAATTACACCCGCGAACGCCGCGCTTGTCAACGGAACAGGGAAGCGCTTCACTCTCCGAAGTTGAAAAGTATTTGGACTGCTGCTAATTGGGAGAACAAACGACCACCATGGCGGCAGAACGTTCCACAGCCGTTCACCGACACGATCTGCTTCACCAAACGACTTACGAACGTTTCGTTCTCCGAGTTTTCTGGTGGCAGCAACAAGAAACAAGAATTTCGTCCGCAACGACAGGACGAAAGTCTCTCGCAACTGAAGTCCTGTTGTCACGAAGATAGAGAAGATTCCGCAAGCCATCTCTTCTGCTTCCAGTGTTGTAGCTCTCCTGTCCACTGGCATATCTTTCAATCCCTGCGAACGAAAAAAAGGATCTGCTTCTCTCTCCAAAACAACGACTACTAGTAACTAACTTTACTTTGCGAGTGTCCGGGCCGATCGTGTACATAGTGTATGTAGCGCATGCGGCGCACGGTGCACTTTCGCATGACATGACACGCATTTTTGCACAGCGGCTGGCGCTAGATCGCGCAGCACATTTGTCCTTCGGATTTTGCGATTTTTTTCGACGGCAATGGCTTCCTTTGTGAGTTGTCTACCTACGATGTATACTTTGGAAAGCGATATTCCGTACAGAAAGTACCAAAAAATCCAGGAAAAGTGGGCCTTTCGATTTTTCGAGCTGGAGGTAAAAAGTGCCTGGCAGGGAGGGGGTGTACAGCTCAGCTGACAGCCTGGCAGGGAGCGCCTTGTCACCTTGAGTGGTCAGCTGGCAGTGAAAGAGTTAACGTCCCACTGCACGCACAGACATTGAAGACAAGGTTTGGGCTAGACTGGAACTCACGCGGGGGAAATGGGGTTAGGCTTACACCCAGGCCACCACATGGTAGGACGAATGTGGAGGGGGCCGCTAACAAGGTTAGGCTTACACCGCACTTCCACATGGTAGGACAGATGTGGAAGTAGGCTGCTAACGGGGTTACGCTTACACCCGGACATCTGCATGGTAGGACGAATGCAGAGGGGCTGGTAACCTGGAGTTGGGTGTCAGCTCAAAGGCTTACGGGGTGCTTTGCAGCCACCCACTCCATGTGAATGCCACCCTTTCCGTGAGTTCCTTATTTCTTTGTGACTCGGATAGTATGTAGTAATGAGTACTGTGATACTAGTACCACGCCAAATTGGGTGGGTTGGGATGGGGACAATTTGGCAAAGAGCTAGTGTTGGAGCAAACAGCAAGTGAGAGTGGTAAGCAACAACATGAACAAAGAACACGAGTGCATGCACATATGGGGTCAGATGCGCTGGTAGGTTCAGCTGCCGACAGAGCTAGAGGGGAACACGCTCCCTCGTGGCGCGAACCGCGAACCGTGCCCGTGTCACGTGCACAGCGGTGTGCGTGGGCAGCTCAACGGCAGTGCTACGGGTAGATGTGGAATGCAGTGTGAAGTAGCGGCATCGCTACGGGTAAATAGGGAGTACTATGTGCAGTAAACGCAGGTGGGCACGCGCTGACAGAGCGTTACATGCGCGTATAAACTGAGATGTAGCCCAATATCTACGTTGTACATGTGGTTGGATTGTCTCTCGCAAGACTCCTTCTGGTCCTTTCCCCTCATCCCCTCCCCCCCCCCCCTCCCCGGTATGGGGAGACCCGTATGGCCAGTTTCTGGCAGTGGGAAGGCGCAAAAATGCAGGGAGTAACTATGTGTCTGTATGTGTGTGTGCGTGCGTGAGTGAGTACGTGTGTGCGTGCGTGAGTGAGTACGTGTGTGCGTGCGTGAGTGAGTACGTGTGTGCGTGCGTGCGTGAGTATGTGCGTGCGTGGTGTCCGCACGCCGTGTGTGTATGTACACGTGTACTGCGTATCTGCAGCTTCAACTGGTATAGGATCTGGTGCTGTGGCTGGCATTGTGGTGGCAATGCTGCTGTTGCTTGTGGCCATCCTGGCTGCGGCACTCTTGGTCAAATACTATCTGTAAGCCAGTGATTAAACCCTGTAGACCTGCACCGGTTTTTATGCTTACTCTGTGTGTGTGTGTGTGTGTGTGTGTGTGTGTGTGTGTGTGTGTGAGTGAGTGAGTGAGTGTGTGCCTGTGTCTGCTCATTCGTCTGCCTATCTGCTTGTCTGCCCACGCACTCTCTTCATCTGTCCGTGTGTTTGTCTGTATGCCTGTCCTCTCCTTTGTGTTGTACTCGAATTACTGCTCCGAGGTTCTCTCTCCATCCTCTCTCTCTCTCTCTCTCTCTCCTGATGCTAGTGTGCATATCCTGATGATAAAAATAGTTTTGAAGTATGAACAATAGGTCTTTTGAACTCGGATGTTCAGCCAAAGTAATCATGGATAAAAAGAAGCTCAGATCTTTTGTTGGACGAAAACAAACCAGTACATGAAACACAGAAGCCACTGGAAGTTTCGACGAGACCTTTCGTACCATTACTCTTCAGTCCATACAATGCTGATCAGAGCAGCGCGAAAAATATCCTTATATCTAGCTGTTTGGGCGGTCAGAGCAGTGACAAAAATAGCACCTAAGAGAGTCTGAGTGGCGCCAACTGCATACTGAAACCATCGATACAGATCAGTACAGCTCCTGCACCTTGCTGTGCTGGAGGCGGTGTGTATTGCCAAGCTGAAACATGAACTGTGTGTGTGCAGAAGAAGTATGTGCGAAAGTTGTCACTGTTCTGACATTGTAATACCGTAGTCCCCACTGCTGTTTGATACTGTGCTCTATATTGAATGCTTCACTATGTAGTAGGTGCCGTTTACTCTCTCTCTCTCTCTTAGGTGCCACTGTGTCACTGCTTTGACCACCCTAAAGGCTAGATATCAGGACTTGTTTGCTGTTACAGCACTCATAGCAGCATAGTAACGACTTTGTAGAGTAATAGTACGACAGGTCTTGTCAAACTTCCAGTGGCTTCTGTGCTTCATGTGTTAGTATGAACAATGTATTGCATACAGTGCATTTCAAAACTATAGACGCGTAGGGTTTTTGAAATATTTCAAATTTGGCTGGAACTTTTTGAGAATAGTTTTCGGAATATTGCTCAGGATCGCTCCACAATTACTCTCATATAGTTTCTTAAGGATTGGATAACAGACGCCCAATTTGGAAAAATTTATGCACAAAGTGATCACAGATTTTATGTGGTATAGATGCTGGCATAACGGTTTTTGCCCAGGTACGCGTCTATAGTTTTGAAATGCAGGACTGTAGGTATACTTGTATTGTGCAGCATCTCATTCCTGTGTTCTGCTTGTCTGGTAGATCCTCAAAGCGAGAGGCACACATCAGAGACGGAACTGGCGCTAGTGTAATCTCCATGGGGGTAGGTTGTTAGAGTGCTCAGTGTGACTGCATACTTGTACAGCCAACATATACATGGGGGTAGGTTGTTAGAGTGCTCAGTGTGCCGTGGACTGCATGAACTGCATGCTTGTACAGTGTACAGATACATGTACATGGTATTCGTGGTATTCGTGGGTAAAATCTGGACACGCACATGTGTGAGCTGTACTGTGTACATGCCTGTATGAACAGCTGCACTATGTACTATGTTGGGCAACGACAATGCATGCATTCATACACAATTACACATATACACACATGCATACATTCATTCATACATGCCAGGACATGCATACATACCCGGATACATACAGCATGAGCAGATGTGTAGATATTCTTGATTAATGTTGTGTGAATTTGTTTGTACCTACAAGTACGCTCCTCCCTTAGCTATAGGCTTGAAGTCCACAGCATCATCGCAAGCATCCACATCCGGTGTGTTCACAGAGATACATCGCTAATTTATCCCTCTTCATTCTGTCTGTGTGTGTGTGTGTGTATGTGTATGTCTGTGTGCTTATGTGTATGTGTGTATGTGTGTGTGTGTGTGTGTGTGTGTGTGTGTGTATGTGTGTGTGTGTGTGTGTGTGTGTATGTGTGTATGTGTGTGTGTATGTGTGTGTATGTGTGTATGTGTGTGTGTGTGTGTGTGCGTGCGTGTGTGCGTGTGTGTGTGTGTGCGTGCGTGTGCGTGCGTGCGTGCGTGTGTGCGTGCGTGCATGCATGTGCACGTGTGTGTGTGTGTGTGTGTGTGTGTGTGTGTGTGTGTGTGTGCGCGTGCGTGCACGCGTGTGCATGTGTGTGTGTGTGTGTGCGCGTGCGCGCATACGTGTGTGTTTGTGTGCATCCCACAGTCCAAACGGGTGAACAACGTCTCGCTGCGGCGGGACAGCAAGACAGGTGAGAATGCCCGAAGAAGAGCATTGTGCAAGGATGACTGTAACCGTACTTGTAGTAGTGCTAACATTTGATTGTTACCCGTCTGCTGCTCTTGCTTCTTTGCTCTTGCTGCAGACTTGCGCAATTCATACAATGAAACGACAATCGTTATCGGGCTGGCCGGGGAATTGCATTTCCATGTATTCCAGATCAGGGATGTAGGGGTGGATGTCAACCACAGCTGAAAGGCATTTAACCCTTTGCCGGTCTAACTCAATGTATGTGAGGGGTGGTCACGCAAATACATGTACACACAACCAGCAATAACTCAAGAACCATGTGATGTAGGTATGGTTAAACCATATATTTTCAAAATCGGTATGCCAGAAAATTCAAATATGACTAGGTCCAGGCAAGGATAGGGCCCATGGTAGCCCTTCAAGTTGAGAGAAAATACAATTGCGAATGAAATACACGAATATCACAGCACGAAGGGCATACCAAGTTCGTGATGGAGCTGAAGTCGTACGATAAACAATCAGGTAAGGGCTACGTCTTTACAAGAAATGTAGGCTCTCT
Source organism: Sycon ciliatum (assembly GCF_964019385.1). Taxonomy (NCBI): domain Eukaryota; kingdom Metazoa; phylum Porifera; class Calcarea; order Leucosolenida; family Sycettidae; genus Sycon; species Sycon ciliatum. The sequence goes on along the minus strand of NC_088646.1, from coordinate 39,436,721 downwards.
ACAATACCGCCATTGAACAGAACACCTCGCCATCGGCGATACGCCAGCAGCAGCAATTCCCATTCCACGATATCGCAGTTTCGGTTTGTTCATCTTAGCGCTGCTCGCGTCACATTCACTCTCGCTCAGATGAGTACTCAGGCGCGAGCTTACGCATGCCGTGATTCTCACGGCCAGGCGAATCAGCTGATCGCACCTGACGAGTCCTTGTGACAGTCGCTGTCGCCGTGTCGGCAGCAAGAAGGCTTCCTCTCTGTTTGTAGAATTTTGTTTCTTCATTCGTGGACGATATATTTTTGAACTAGCAGGACTCAACGGAGCTCTTTTTCTCAACACACTACACTGCAAAACCTCCCGGGACATCCAGCCTGGACTGGTGATGTTACTGCTCTCAGAACGCTTGTCAAACACGGCCCCAAGAGATGCACTCGCATTCTTGAAATGCGCGCATGGCGGATGGTCGTCTTTTCCAATTTCAACAAACTTCAGTCAATCGATACGGCAAAAATTTGTATGGTAAGCATGGTTGTTTTGCACATCGTCAGAAAGCCTTGGACCTCAGCTACGCGTAGAGCGCCATTTTAGCTGTCTCCTAGCAACAAAACCCCAACAAAATGAGGGCCAAACGTACCGATACTATAGTATCGGTACGCTTATGGTAGACCGGTAAAGGGTTAAGAAAAAAGAAAGAGCAGAGAGTGACTGGACCATTCCATAGGGAGACAGACCATTACTACGTGCAGGAAGACACAGGGAGACAGAAGGAGTAGTGCATGTAGTATTTCCATGCTGATAAGTGTTGCAAAAGGAAGCTGCCTGGCGACATTCAGGTGGAAGAGAGTTCCATCTTGTGAGAGCGGGACTGTGACGATGACACCTTCCATTGGTGCCACTTGCACACAGCCTTGCTCTGAGAGTGACATGTTTTCTTCGCAAAGAAAGTGGTGTCATGTTTGTCTGCTGCTGTTTGCTGCTGCTGTTTGTTGCTGTTGTTTGTTGTTTGTGCAGTGGAACCGGACTATATCTCTCCCAGCCCTATTGGAGTTGATGAGTTTGCAAGCCACGTGCAGATGCTGCACGCCAACGACAATTATCACTTCTCACAAGAATACGATGTACGGTGGGCTGCTGGCAGCGCTGTCTGTCAAACTATAGTAGAGTGCAGAGTGACTCGTGCATGCGCCGCGGTGAATGGAGTTGCTTGGCTTGCACTGTGGCAGGTGCATGCGGAAATCGAGAACAAGAAAGTTAGGATTGTGCATAGCTTGTGTTCTGGGTTTGACAGCCCGTGCAGTACAATCGCTGGAATGTGCTGTTTGGGTCACTGAGTTTGATATGCATTGTACGGCGACTTTCCATGGGTACTGCAGCTGCTGTATTCACTTTGTTGTGATGAACTCTAGTGGAGCATGGTTCTGTGTGTGACTGCTGTGGTGTGACTGCTTTGTTACTGTTGTATCACTGTTGTGTAATTGCTGTATGACCATGTGCTGTGCTACGCTTGTCTCTGGCAGGTGATCACAGCCAAGTCACCACAGCCGCCGTATGAAGTGTGCGGGGCACCAGAAAACCGCAACAAGAATCGCTATGCAAACATTCTGTGCTGTAAGTAGATGGATGATTGTAGTCATAGATAAATACTTCCGGGAGAAGTAGATGGGTGAATGAAGAGAGACTTAGAGAACATGCGCGTGTGTGTGTGTATGTGTATGTGTGTGTATGTGTGTGTATGTATGTATGTGTGTGTGTGCACATGCGTGTAAGCGTGCGTGTAAGCGTACGTGCATAGTTCATATTGCCAGTGACTGTAGTGAGGTAGTCACAGTGCCCTTTGTGTTAAACATCTCCAGCTGTCTGAATGGCAATAGTGAGTGAACATCTCCAGCTGTCTGAATGGCAATAGTGAGTGAACATCTCCAGCTGTCTGAATGGCAATAGTGAGTGAACATCTCCAGCTGTCTGAATGGCAATAGTGAGTGAACATCTCCAGCTGTCTGAATGGCAATAGTGAGTGAACATCTCCAGCTGTCTGAATGGCAATAGTGAGTGAACATCTCCAGCTGTCTGAATGGCAATAGTGAGTGAACATCTCCAGCTGTCTGAATGGCAATAGTGAGTGAACATCTCCAGCTGTCTGAATGGCAATAGTGAGTGAACATCTCCAGCTGTCTGAATGGCAATAGTGAGTGAACATCTCCAGCTGTCTGAATGGCAATAGTGAGTGAACATCTCCAGCTGTCTGAATGGCAATAGTGAGTGAACATCTCCAGCTGTCTGAATGGCAATAGTGAGTGAACATCTCCAGCTGTCTGAATGGCAATAGTGAGTGAACATCTCCAGCTGTCTGAATGGCAATAGTGAGTGAACATCTCCAGCTGTCTGAATGGCAATAGTGAGTGAACATCTCCAGCTGTCTGAATGGCAATAGTGAGCCATGTGCCCCATAATCTGATGAACAACTTGTACTTCAAAGTTGCGATTGCTTTCACGGTACGATGTGCTTGTGCTGGTGTTGGTGGCTGTGAATTGAGGCATCATGGGGCTATCTTGTGCTTGTTTGGGTAACTTTGCTGTGAAATCTCAAGCAAGCATTACTGCTGCTGGTCTTGTTGCCTTGGTCCACAGATGACCATTCCAGAGTGATTCTCTCACAGATGGCGGAGGATGAAACGGACACATCCTACGTCAATGCAAACTATATCGACGTAAGTTCCCGGCGCCTGTGTGCATGCGTGCGTGCGTGTGCATGTGTGTGTGTGTGTGTGTGTGTGTGTGTGTGTGTGTGTGTGTGCACGCCTTTGTGTTCGCGCCTTATTTTCTTCTCCTTCTTCATTCTCGCCTCGTCCTTCTGTTGCTTGCGTGCAGCACCCGATACTCCTTCTGCAACTGTATTGGACGTGTATCCTTGTTTCTGTTATGGTCCTGGCTACCAGGCTGCAATGCTTACCATAACCTGCTAAGACCATTGTCTCTCTGTGGTCGTGTCATTGGCTCTCTGTGGTTGTGTCATTGTTTCTGCTATACAGGGCTACAAGGATGAAAAGGCCTACATTGCAACACAGGGTAAGCATTTTTTTTATTATGGCTACACTCATAGCCTGGCCTGGTGCTGGACACCTCCCGAGTGGGTGTAGTCCTGGTTCAGTCCCTGGACCTTGTGTGGTCCTGGTGCGGTCCTGGTCCTAGTCTCTGGCCTAGTCCCGGGTGCAGTCACTGGCTTGGTCCCTGGCTTAGACCCTGGTGTAGTCCCTGGCTTTGGCCCTGGTGTAGTCCTGGCTTTGGCCCTGGTGTAGTCCCTGGCCTAGTTCCGAGTGCAGTCACTGGCTTAGACCCTCGTGTAATCCCTGGCTTTGTCCCTGGCTTATTCCCTGGCTTATTCCCTGGTGTATTCCCTGGCGTATTCCCTGGCTTATTCCCTGGCGTATTCCCTGGCGTATTCCCTGGCGTATTCCCTGTTTTGGCCCCGGTTGTAGTCCCTGGCTCAGTAACATGTTATCATGATACTGTATGAAAGGGTGAGTGGAGTCACTGAACTGATTTTTGTGAATTGACGTGTGTGTCGAATCTGCCAGGCCCTGTACCGGACTCCATCGAGGATTTCTGGCGTATGGTCTGGGAAGAGGACGTGCATGTCATTGTCATGCTGACCAACTTGGAAGAGCGTGGACGAGTGAGTTATACGTGCACGTGCGTACGTGCGTGCACACACGTGTGCATGCGTGATCACTGCTGTACTTACTCATTACAGTATGAATGGAGTGACTTTGAGTCTTAGTCTAAACCTTCGCATAACATGCTTTCATGAACAAAGTACTACACTCATGTAGCAATGTTGCATTGACTAAACATTGACTAAACATTGACTAAACATTGACTAAACATTGACTAAACATTGACTAAACATTGACTAAACATTGACTAAACATTGACTAAACATTGACTAAACATTGACTAAACATTGACTAAACATTGACTAAACATTGACTAAACATTGACTAAACATTGACTAAACATTGACTAAACATTGACTAAACATTGACTAAACATTGACTAAACATTGACTAAACATTGACTAAACATTGACTAAACATTGACTAAACATTGACTAAACATTGACTAAACATTGACTAAACATTGACTAAACATTGACTAAACATTGACTAAACATTGACTAAACATTGACTAAACATGCGGGTGGGGAAAGTGAGGAACAGCATGCTGCTAGTACGGCATGCACTGTGTTGCGAGAACATGTATGGCCATATAGTATCCAATGTCATGTACATGTGCATTGTATACTGACTGGTACCGTGCTGTCTGTGTTCTCCTGTCTGCGTCAGCTCAAGTGCAATGAGTACTGGCCGAACGCAGGATCTGAGAAGTACGGGCAGTTCAACGTCCACCATGTCGACACGACGGCTCTCTCCGACTCGGTGGAGAGGACGTTCTCACTGGAGAAAGTAAGAGGGATGATCTGACAGAGACTGTGTGATGTTGTTATGCTGCTAAGTAGGATATCCACTACGCTGTGTGTCTCGCTCCCTCCCCTAGTGGTCGAGCAATATCGCTTTCATCCTGCAAGCAATGGAAACTATAAGGCCAGTATCGCTCGGGGATTCCCTGAAGAGTATACCAGTACCTACCAACAAGGAGTATACAATAAAGCTACTAAGCAGAGTCGAGGACGTTGTGAAAAACATGCAGTGGAAGGCACTCTTCACCCTAAAGGCGCCAATTCTATCTCCTCTGCTTGCCTTTGTCTACCTGCGCTTCTTCTAATCTCCTTATGTTGTCTGACGATTGTTTTTTTACCATGAAACTCTGAGTAACAACGAAACAGCCCAATTTTGCTTCCATTTGTGTTCCTCTTGCGTAGTTGCACGACGTAGTCGTAATACTATTTGGGCCAGTGCATGCGAAAACGTGTCTTCGGGGGAAACCGATTTCTTTCAGAATTTTGAGAAAATCGCTCGGAAAGAAGAGTTATTTTTTTTGTGGCTCGACCGCGGATCTTGTCTCCTCGATCTGAAGACGACAAGAGAAGCGACCGACAAGCGATCATCATGGACGTGGCGGCGCAGGAGGAGTAGGAATTAGCACTTGAGGAAGGGCCTCTGAGTAGACACACTCGTGGCAGACGCCGAGCAGCACGCCGGTTGAGCTGTACCGCTCGCGTGATTATCGTCGGCGCGTCCGAAGAGATCGGCAAGGTTTATTATCGAGGAGGAAGACACAATTTATTTGGCGAGTCGTGAGTCGGAGCAGTCGGCAACTAGCAGCTGTTCTGCTCACAGTGACTCTGACGAAGACCCAGCTAAGCGTCCGGGAGTGAAAGACTCCTGTGTTGAGGTCACGGGAAGGCGAGTCGAGAGCGGATGAATTAGGCGGAGATTCTGTTGCCTCTGCAAGCGACGATGAGCAGGACGCGCTTCAGAGCATTGCCGCTGTGGACTGACTGATTCATGAAGGCTGTGGCTGCGTTCGGAACTACCATTTCAGCAGCTTCACGTCGAGCACAATCCTCCATTACGACGACTAAATCTCGGCGATGAAATCGAAGGACCTCGGCATTTTTTATATTTGTGCGCTGGCTGCGCTGCACGCGTGACGATCCTGTCGACTGTCGTGCATCAGTCGACAGCTTCCGCAACGGAAAGGACGCGCATCACGTTTGGATAAACTGTGATGGGACACATCGTGTGTCGAACCGCGTTTATGCAGCTCCATGTGGTTGGCAGAACATGACTGTGTGCAAGTGGACAAGGAGAACATTAGCTGTGACCCTGGTGCACATGGAAAGCTGGCAATGTGCCTTGGAATATATTTACTGCAGAAGTGGGAGACAGAGCGCAGCAGTTTATTCTGAACAGACTGAACTACAGCTTAGTGTTCGGTCTCCCTTTGTCTGTTGCACCAAGAGGAAGAGGTGAGGAATCTCCCATGAAACTTACCTACATCCGTCGCCTACAAGTTTGTCCTTTCTGAACATGTCGAGCAGTCTGGTGAAGCGCAAACCCTGGGTTACCATATTTTGTTTGTATCTGTGGACTAGGAAGTGCAAGTCCATCGAGTTCATGACGCAACGGATGGATGTGTTCAACAAGTGTGCGCTGCTCCAGGACGATAGTTGTGCTCCTCGTGCAGAGGATGAAAAGAAGTCTGCAACGGAACCACTCCGTGACCATGTTGTCTTTGCACAAAAGGAACGCGAGTTCTTGTTAGGTCAACGCTGCAAGAATTTGCTGGACAATGTTGCCCGGTTTTGTCTGGATAACAAGGCAGCCTTCATTGAATGTCTTGGCCAATACTAAAGGCGTATACGCAAAACTGTTGCTGCTTTCGGCGACGCTGTAGATAATGCATTATACAAGGCATATTCCATGTTGGACAATGCCATAGAAATCATGGTCTCTATGTACTTTCAAATGTGATATCCAGCTTCATCTTCCACAGAGTTGTTCTCTAGACCCCAGTGATTGATTTTCAAGAAAGAAAAAAAATTCCAAAAATTTGCCCTTAGACACGGTATTGCATGCACTGGCCCATTTTATGGTGATGTGTTGCTTGTGAGATATGCGTTGGAGTGCTCTCTCTCTCTCTCTCTCTCTCTCTCTCTCTCTCTCTCTCTCTCTCTCTCTCTCCCTCCCTCCCTCCCTCCCTTCCTCCCTTCCTCTCTCTCTGTCTCTCTCTCTGTCTCTCTCTCTCTCTCTCTCTCTCTCTCTCTCTCTCTCTCTCTCTCTCTCTCTCTCTCTCTCTCTCTCTCTCTCTCTCTCTCTCGCTCTTTCTCTCTCTGATCTGTGATTCCGTATCATGGTTTGCTGTACTGTAGCGTGGTTCCAATCGTAGTCGTGAGGTGAGGCAGTTTCACTTCTCCAGCTGGCCTGATCACGGTGTTCCAGACCAGCCCACACCGCTGCTCAACTTCATGAAGCGTGTTCGTGCCAGCATGCCCCCAACGTCTGGACCAATGGTGGTGCATTGCAGGTAGGGTGTTACGTGTGTGTGTATGTGTGTGTGTGTGTGTACGTGTGTGTGTGTGTGTGTGCACATGTGTGTGTGTGTGTGTGTTTGTGTGTGTGTGTGTGTGTGTGTGTGTGTGTGTGTGTGTGTGTGTGTGTGTGTGTGTGTGTGTGTGTGTGTGTGTGTGTGTGTGTGTGTGTGTGTGTAAAAGTCACTCTTGAAAACGGTTAGTGGAGGGAAATTCATGGTGGTAAGTAAGTCTTCATCCCTCTGTACTACTGTAGGCTATTGCGTAGTGTTGACTGGTACAATGTCAGTATGTTGTGATGCATACTTGCTGTCAATGCTTTCTGTGATGGTCTTACCAATGTCTAACTAAGCAGCTACAGTGTATACGTGCTAATGTGCATACATAGACATGTACTGGTGTGTTTGTTTGTATGTGCAGCGCTGGAGTGGGTCGTACTGGAACCTACATAGTCATTGAGACACAACTGATGCGCATCAAGGCGGAGAAGACCATTGATGTGTTCAACTTCCTGCAGCATATCCGTACTCAGCGTAACTTCATGGTGCAAACCGAGGTAACCTTCACACTCTCCTGTCTTCAGGCTTGCATGTGCGTGTGTGTACGTATTGGGTAGGGTCGCCATGGACACAATATGGATTTCCCTGACGCTCACATGTTTCGAATGTCACTGAGTGCGTAGACGTAGAATAGCAGCCGCTGCTGCTGCTTTTCTAGCTGAACCTTTGCTGGTATATCATGTGGATAACTAAGTTCTTGCTTGATGTCTGCCTGCCTGCATGTCCGTCCGCCTGTTCGTCCGTCCGTCCGTCTGTTGCTATTATGTATCTGCCCATCCACCTGTCCACCCTCCTGTCTGCCCATCCACCTGTCCACCCTCCTGTCTGCCCATCCACCTGTCCACCCTCCTGTCTGCCCATCCATGTGTCCGTGTGTGCATCTTGCAGGTCCAGTATGTATTCGTCCACGACGCTATCTTGGAGGCAATCAGCACTCCCTGCACCGAGGTGAACATCACAAGTTTCCAGAAGCACTACGCTGAAGTGCTCAATGCCGACCAGCCTGCGGACGACGCATGGAACATGAAACGCGAGTTTGAGGTACTTCAGATGTTCACATTGCAGCTGTCAATGGCTAGTATCCTTATTGAGTACTGTTGGTCTGAAGTGGGCGCATACATGGTTGGACCAAGGCCCTGCGTATCTACAATCAATCTCTTGTGCATCTGAGCATCTCTAACAGAAGCCTGCAGGCACGGTTGTCAGTGACCTGTGTACATGCTGTTGTCAGTGACTACAGGTGACCGGCCGCTTCTGATATACATGTATAGGCAACATGTGATGTAACCAACCTGGTATAAAGAGAAGGTAGTTTTGGTAATGAGATTTCAAGTGTACTGTTGCACATGTATGCAAATACAACAAGCATAAATGCATGTGTATAATTGTGTTTGTGTGTGTGTGTGTGTGTGTCGCGCGTGTGTGTTGTCGTTGTGGTGCAGCATTTGAACGAGTCAACTCAATCCGACATGCTATGTAAAGCAGGTAATGAGACAGTCAACAGGAAGAAGAATAGAAGCCAGTCGCACGTACCAAGTAAGTCTTGAGGTCTTGTTGATACTTGTACTGGGCACACGTACCAAGTAAGTCTTGAGGTCTTGTTGATACTGTTGTACTGGGCGTCCCTTCCCAATCTGCACTTTACAGAATGACACTGTTGTTTTTGGTAGTGTGGCATACCATTGATCAACTAACTCTGTGCGGTGTGTGTGTGTGTGTGTGTGTGTGTGTGTGTGTGTGTGTGCGTGTGTGCGTGTGTGTGTGTGTGCATGTGTGGGTGTATGTGCATGTGCATGTGCGTGTGTGCACAGTCGAGTCCACGAGAGTCAAGCTGCGCGTCATCCCTGGTATTGTGGGATCGGACTACATCAATGCTAGTTATGTCAATGTAAGCCCACAACAACAAATATAAAATAATGGTTACATATTCCACAAAGCATAGAGATGCTGTCCTTATGTTCTTACTCCTACTTCTGTAGAATATTTTGCCACATACGTGTACAGTGTGCTCTGGGGGGGGGGGGGATAGGCACCTGAAAGCTGTGTTGTTGCATGAAAACAGCTTTGAAGTAGAGGCAGTCCTAATTGATATTTCCACTGGATTTATGTGCTCGCATTACCCTCTGTGTCTTGTTCATGGCGTAAGTAGACCATCCTACTATGCCCGCCCACCGGTCTTCGGTCTTTGGAAACTCTGTTGTGGGTCTGATCTACTCACCTCCCACCGCCTTAGGCTGAACCTGCCCCGTGTTCCTTTTTTCAAGGGTGGCGGTGTTCCTACGGATGTGGAATATTCATTCTGACTGGGTCTACCATGAGCAGTGACTGGTTTTGAGATACAGTATGAATATGTTAGATGAGATTATATTGACCTAGTCAAGGATCAAGATACAGCTCAGCTCAGGAGTACGAGTGTTACACATGTTGTGGACGTCACGACTACATGACTGTACAGTCGACAACGGGGCAGCAGAACTCACGCTGGCACAACGAATTCCTTCTTCATGCCCTAGCACCAACATTGCCTGCCCCCCCCCCCCCGGACTCCTGAGCGATGGTGATGTGGGTTCATTTCTGTCTACCTCTGCTAACTCGGCTACCTGCTATCTGCTATCTTCTATATCTCTTGTTTGTACCCAGGGTTATATAGACAAGAATGCATACATCGTAACACAGGCACCTATCAAGGACACCGTTAACGACTTCTGGAGAATGGTGTGGGAGCAGTGCTCACATAACATTGTTATGCTCACCAATCTGGAAGAGGGTGGTGAGGTGAGTGACTATAAACTATAATAATGCCGTGCATGTGGTTCATTGGCGTTTGACTTGCTGGTCATGGAATTCTGTCTTTCTAGTGGATTTGGTCTGACATTGTTTCCCTTTCTCCTTTTAATTCTGTTGTACTCACCCACTGGTACCTAATGCGTCCGCTACGACATGTTCTGTGCCTGCTACATGTAAATGATGGTGGTCGTGGTGTGTGTGTGTGTGTGTGTGTGTTTTCGCTTGCATGCGTGTTTGTGTCTATCTGTCTGTGCGTGTGCATGTTTGTGCGTGCTTGCGTGTGTGTGTGTGTGTGTGTGTGTGTGTGTGTGTGTGTGTGTGTGTGCGTGCGTGTGTGTGTGTGTGTGTGTGTGTGTGTGTGCGTGTGTGTGTGTACATGTACATACTCCATGTGGATCGTCGTAGGAGAAGTGCATATTGTACTGGCCGGACGAGGGCAAGCCAACACTGTACGGTGACTATCTGGTGTCTAAGGAATCCGAGTCACAGTACGGTGACATTGTGGTGCGCGAACTGCTCGTTACGTGCACAAAGGTAACATTCTCCTGTAGCTACACATGATGGAGCTTAGCAGACACTGTACTGTGTAATACTATCATGGTTCTTGCAAGTACTTTTGTAAACTTGAGTGAATTTATGTTCTTTTCCCCATTCTGAAGGGAAGGGGATGGGGGACAGGGGAAATTGTCTGTCGTATCCAAGTGTTACCATGCTGCATGCAACGTTAGTTCAGCAGGCAGTATAGCAGTATAGCCGCATGATTGCTTGATTTCAGGACCGCAGGATTGGGAGTAGGGTCTGTTCTATGCTGATATTGACCTGTGCTGACCCGTACCGTGCTGTCCTGTTCTATTGTACATTGTGCTGTGTGCTGCTGCAGCAAGAAGAGACGATCTCCAGACAGCTTCAGCACTTCCAGTGCACAGCATGGCCCAGCGGTGGGAAACCGTCGAGTGCTGCAGACATCATACAGATGCTCGGCCAGATCCAGAAAGTGCAGCAAGCAACAAGCAACCGCTCCATAGTCCTACACTGCAGGTACAAAATACTTGCTTTGCGCACACCGTTCATCTGTGTCATCAGTTTCTCATTGTCATGTTTACTTGGTTTGTGCCCACCATCCATGCCCACCATCCATGCCCACCATCCATGCCCACCATCCATGTCTTCAGTTTCTGTTCACCATGTTTTTACCAGCTTTTCAGTGTTGACCACCAGTGACTGTGTACTGACTATATAGAGCTGCTTGTGGAGTCTTCGAACCATTCTTTTTCTCAAAGCCTCTTGTCCTAATGTGCCAGAGAATGTTTCAACTGCTTACGCTGTGTGGCATTTATCGCGACGAGAACTAGTATCTAGGATGTATTCTAAGATATTTGCAATCTCCTTGTGTATTGTGTTCTCATTGCCACTGCGGCCATTGTTGTTGCTCTCGGTGACTGTAGTTCTGGCACCGGACGAACTGGCGTCTTCTGCGCACTGAGCATCTGCTTGGAGCGTGTCAAGTCCGACGGCGTTCTGGATGTCTATCAGACAGTCAAGTCGATCCGAGGACAGCGCCCAGGCCTTGTCGCTACCCTGGTATGGTCATGATGTGTTTAATGTGGCTGCAGTGGCGTCTGCAAGTCTGTTGAAAAAGATGTCAAGCTGCATCATGAATATTCCAGAATTCACCCCTCATGTGATGCACATATTGCCTGTCGGCATTGCACGATAACAAGGCTTTCTATCTCTCAGAGAATTGATCTGTGTGAAGCTACTCAGAGTCTCTTACATGCACTGTTCAAGATGTTTGGTAGCATTTCAATAGGGCAAGCAAAGCCAAGAAATGGTTTCCTAGTTCAGGTCGTTATGGTCTCTACAATGGTCTTCTACTCTTCATTTCTGTCTTGTGTACGTACATGCATGTGTGTGTATAATTGTGTGTGTTTGTGTGTTTGTTTGTATGTGTGCGTGCGTGTTTTTATTCATGTCCATTATCATCGTGTCTTTCTTGTCCGCGACCTGCTGGTTCAGGACCAGTACCGCTTCATCTATGAATCAATCCTGCAATACCTGGACTCCTTTGAGATGTACTCAAATTTCAAGTGAACCTCCCCACCACCGAATGTGTACGTATATATATAATTATATCACACACAGAGTACAACTAATTAGCACCCCTAATACAGTCATCTTCACACGCCGCCTAATAAATACAGTCTTGGGCATTTCACCACCGCCATCCGCCATCCGTTGTCCGCTGGCGATTGTCTTCTTGCTGGCAATGCAATGCCTCGTTACGCTGGACAGTGTATCTGCCTGTGCCATTCATCGATCCTGCTGTCTAATACGTAATCTGTACAATTTGTGATACCTAGCAGCTGTGAAAGTAGTCGACTGCTTGAACCATGGAGAGTGTGTTTAGCCTGTATAGCAATGCGTAATGACAGGGTGAGCTCGGCAACCCTCCGAGGCAAGGCTGTCTTTTCCCCTCATCCGTTTTCACGCTTTTCTTGCCGCCTTCCTTGCCGCCTTCTTCAGACCTATTGAGCGCCTTTTCGCAATTGGAATACTCAAAAATCAATCATGATCATTTTTCCCTCACAATTTACGAAATGAGATAATTTTAGGGGAGTTGCCATTGCTGACCGTTTTTGTTCCGGTTCCGTTTTTTATTACGCCTCATTTATATCGGATTTGATCTGGAATTAGACTAACAATTTTCTGTGGATGCAATAAGTCCACCTGCCGTTGTTGTCCCTCCATTTTCTATTTATAAAATGAGGTAGCTTTTTTTGCTGTTGTCTGTTATATTGACTTCAACACACTTCAAATGATTCTCGTTCACACCAGCCCTTTTAAAATACCGCTGGCTATCTCACTTCTCACGTTGCTAGCTTTGTTGATGGAGCAAAGAAAGGGAGGCGAGGGCAGGGAAGGTTCACTGCAATAATGATGGTATGACTGCACTAGCTACAACTACAAGTACACGCAAGTACAAAGTGAGTTAAAACAGTCCCTGATCACAACACTAACTACTGCGCCGTCACCACCACGTATACACGTATATAACTTACCTGCATGCTTTTAAAGTCTTCTGCACAGTGCTGAGTGCTGATTGCCGCCAGAAATGTGTTTGTAAATTATTTCGCCAGGTTTAATATTGCGTGTAAACGACCAATGATTGCAATGAATTGTTCTAGAAACACATGCCTTTGATACAGCAGAAGCCGTGCCCTCATCATCAACAAGAGCAGCAGCAGCGACAAAGAACAGCAGCAACATCAAATTCAATAAGATAATTATAATTATATAATAACCTGAAGAACAACAAATAAGGGTGCGAATACAGCTATAGAATAGCTTACAACACGTTTGCATCGCCCTACAATCATCAATTTATTTAGTCTCAGGCAGTATAGAAACGGGATGGTTCATATTATTATGAGTAAATTTTCATGGGGAAAATCTTGAATTCAACAATGACGGGAACATAGTCATACGACACATGATGATGTCATCACGTGACACCGTAATCTAAGTAGTGATGTAATGCAATCAGTCACTGCTAGCAATGGCTGAGGATGAAGGCTCGACTGCGTCAGTGACAGTGGGGACAGTGGTGGTGTCGGTGGTTGTGGTGGTTTGGGCAGGGGCAGAGCGTCGAGACTGCAGGAATGAACACAATATGTGTGTGTAAGTGTGCAAGTGTGACAGGGAAGCGAACTCTGAAAAGCATGATGGGATGGTCGTTCGTAAGCGGCGAACAAAATTAGTTCAAAGAAATTCACATTCAGTATTCACTGGTTTGAGGGAAAGATGCAAACGGGAAAAGTCTGAAGAAAAATTGACCATCACTGCCAGGACTCAAACCAGGGACGCATTCACATTTTTTCACATCCACAGAAATTCACATTCACTTTGACTTTTTCTACATCTATTGCTACACTAGCAAAAGGTCCAAGTCCTTACAGTGATGATCACGTTCCCCTCAACTCCCACTGAAGCAAACTTGGGGACTTCTACTTCAAAAGTACTTCAATGTACAGTCAGACCTCGCTTATCCTCTTTTATCCGGATCCCTCGCCATCCGGAAGAAAATCATTGGCTACCGATTTACAGCAAAAGTCATGCATACATACAGTATGTGTGTTCGATTATCCGGTTCCCTCGCCTATCCGGACATTTTTTCGTGGAAAATGTATGTGTGAGGTTAAGCAAGGTGTGAATGTAGTGCACACTCCCACGCTACTACTCACCTTAGGCCCGGAAACATCAAGCAGCGGTGCGTCGTCCTCACTACTACTGCTGCTAGAAGACTGTACAGTACGCACACGACTATACCGTGCAGTGCCTTTGTGGCTGTGCAGAAAACAGGACAAGGGACAAAGGAAAACAGGATATAGGACAACGGTGCCGGTGTCGGGTCTGTAAGACTAACTAACTACAGTGGTTACAAGTGAAGTCCGACCTGGTGAGTAAAGCAGTGCTGCATGCCTCCTGGCACAGTTTAGTGTGTATAGTGTTCTGGCTGTGCATCTGCAGCACTGATGCTGCTTGCTAATACAACAGTTGTAGTAATACACCCGTAAGGAGTTGAGCTGCCACCACTGTACCACATACACTTCAAGAAACTAATTTAAAAGTACTCGGAATGTCTCTGTCTCTCCTCTCTGTCTCTGTCTCTGTGTCTCTCCTCTCTGTCTCTGTCTCTCTGTCTCTCCTCTCTGTCTCTGTCTCTGTCTCTCTGTCTCTCCTCTCTGTCTCTGTCTCTGTCTCTGTCTCTCTTTCTCTGTCTCTCCTCTCTGTCTCTGTCTCTCTGTCTCTCACTATGTCTGTCTCTCTTTCTCTCTGTCTCTCACGCTGTCTGTCTCTGTCTCTCTGTCTCTCACTATGTCTGTCTCTCTTTCTCTCTGTCTCTCACGCTGTCTGTCTCTGTCTCTCTTTCTTAGCAGTCAAATCTGAACAGTTCCGACTGTGAGTACATGCATAGTAGAGAAAGTTATTCCATACTGCAAAGATTGTTCAAACTCCCATGGCCAAGAACAACATGAAACAAAAGCGACGCAGACGTCTCGCTATGATGATAGTCCATGCTCACATACCGTCCAGGGACGCAGACGTCTCGCCGTTTAAAGTACACATAAACACCACCAAGAAAGACGATGGTCGCCACCAGTAGGATTACTACAGTTCCAGCATAGCTCTGAGAATGTAGTAATTAGAAACACAGTGCACACATCACAGAAACACAGCACACACCACAGAAACACAGCACACACCACAGAAACACAGCACACACCACAGAAACACAGCACACACCACAGAAACACAGCACACACCACAGAAACACAGCACACACCACAGAAACACAGCACACACCACAGAAACACAGCACACACCACAGAAACACAGCACACACCACAGAAACACAGCACACACCACAGAAACACAGCACACACCACAGAAACACAGCACACACCACAGAAACACAGCACACACCACAGAAACACAGCACACACCACAGAAACACAGCACACACCACAGAAACACAGCACACATCACAGAAACACAGCACACATCACAGAAACACAGCACACACCACAGAAACACAGCACACACCACAGAAACACAGCACACACCACAGAAACACAGCACACACCACAGAAACACAGCACACACCACAGAAACACAGCACACACCACAGAAACACAGCACACACCACAGAAACACAGCACACACCACAGAAACACAGCACACATCACAGAAACACAGCACACATCACAGAAACACAGCACACACCACAGAAACACAGCACACACCACAGAAACACAGCACACACCACAGAAACACAGCACACACCACAGAAACACAGCACACACCACAGAAACACAGCACACACCACAGAAACACAGCACACACCACAGAAACACAGCACACATCACAGAAACACAGCACACATCACAGAAACACAGCACACATCACAGAAACACAGCACACACCACAGAAACACAGCACACACCACAGAAACACAGCACACACCACAGAAACACAGCACACACCACAGAAACACAGCACACACCACAGAAACACAGCACACACCACAGAAACACAGCACACACCACAGAAACACAGCACACACCACAGAAACACAGCACACACCACAGAAACACAGCACACACCACAGAAACACAGCACACATCACAGAAACACAGCACACATCACAGAAACACAGCACACACCACAGAAACACAGCACACACCACAGAAACACAGCACACATCACAGAAACACAGCACACATCACAGAAACACAGCACACACCACAGAAACACAGCACACACCACAGAAACACAGCACACACCACAGAAACACAGCACATATCACAACATAACACACCTGACACAGTTAGAAGGGATTCCGTACAAACACACATTCATAGGGATTCACTACACATGCACGTGCAGGATCAGTGTCAGCATACTTTCACGTACAACACACCATCATAGACTCAGCCGCTTCAAAACACCATAACGGGCTCAGCTGTTTCAAAACACCATCATAGACTCAGCTGTTTCAAACTCTCTAATACCGAGTCTCGTCACAACCGGATATTGATGATTGTGCAATGGAGAGACTACTCCAAAGTATCCACCGTACATCCGCACGTGTACGCATATGTGCTTATATCCGGACATAAGCACCCCCCCCCCCCCCCCCAATTATAAGCGCATGTGCTTGTACTTATGTGAATACTATTGGGGAAACACCCACTAGCTGAATATACCACTAAACATGTTAAGAACACAGACAAACCTTTATTGCACATAACGCTATAAGCGCATGTGCCCCTATCCGGACATGTTTACACAGCAAAAAAATCTTTTTTGCAGCGAATGTTCGCTTATAAGCACAGTCATGCTCTTATATGTGGGGGAAGTATGGTAGTACTTCGAAGTATGGCGCAGCACCAACAGTACGCTGTCTGACGAAATACTGACAGGCATGAGCATAAAGAAGCCTTCGATGAATTCGATTGGATTGACAGTCACAATACGAAGAATAACACATGCATGCTGCACTACATATACTCAGAGAGGACCAATGCGTTGACACGCATACTAAACACAAAGACACACAGCAGGATTAATTCATCCCTGTCCAGTGGTATACTAAACACAAAGACACACAGCAGGATTAATTCATCCCTGTCCAGTGGTATACTAAACACAAAGACACACAGCAGGATTAATTCATCCCTGTCCAGTGGTATCGTCGCTACAAGTACACACATAGTCGCATACCTTCTTTTTCGGAGGAGACGGGGTTGCCTCAGCCTCCTCAATGGTCTCCGCATAGCCCTGGCAAGGTGTCTTCTGCAAATTTCCGTATTTATCCGCCTCGCCACCCTTGCATTCATCAGCTGGTAGATGACGATAGCTGCATACAAAGAAGGAGCAAGAACAGAGATGGACTCGAAGGATCGACATTCTGGCTGCCAGGCACAGATACGGACAAGAAATACATGCTACGTCGACATAAATATACATGTACTTACAAGTACATGTACCTTAAACAAGATCCGCAGACATTATCACATATGTATGGGAATCTTGCCAATCATGTACAGGGACTGACGCAGGGATACGTGCAGACACGGGTGCAGACACAGACACACACAGACACACACACACACGCACACACATGCACATACATCTACACACGGACGATAAAACCGTTCAGGATACGGTAGCTACTTAGTGTTTCAAACACTAAGTAAGTAGCAACCGTATCCTGAGTGGTTCTATCGTCCATGTGTATGTCCATGTGTATGTCCATGTGTATGAATGCACTGCATCTAGTGCACTGAGCACAATTCCAGCAGCTATTGCCAGCTTCTTGCTTAAACACACATACAGTACTAGTAAGCTGGTTTGATTCTCACCCAGTGCTTTTCATGTAGTGTGTTTGTCCTTTCTCACACTCCATTGCACGGCTGATGTTGTGCGGCAAGTCCTTGTCCACTACACACGAGCCGTTACTGGGAACTAGCACGTAGCCATAATCACTGAGCATAATCACATGCATGAACACACACGCACACGCACGCACACACACACACACACGCACACACACACACACACACACACACACACACACACGCTCGCACACATGTACACACACACACACACAGACACACATACAGTCATACACACATACACACAGACACACATACACACATACATACACACATACAGACAGACAGACACACACACACACGTGAGGATATTTTTGGCTAGAGAAGAGGGCGACCATGCCAAGAACATTGCTGATCGCGATGGCAAAGAACTCGTGATTTGTGATCGAGTAGTTGGCCATGTGTGATCGTCGCGAGCCACACGACAGCAGCGGTGTACGCGAGGCAGTCAGACCTTGCGTGGGGGAAGACCAGCGAAAGCCTGCAACTAAGTCACCTCGCAGTCAGTACCGTAACAGTACCGTGACAGCCAATGTGGCTGCCCAAGCCCAGGTCGCAATGAACATTGGAGCCGCTCCAAGCGAAAAGGGGCCTAAAGGATTTTTTATCAAGCTGAGAAAGCATTCCTTGAAAAGCGTGTGTGTTGGAGCTTTCCGACAAACTTTGTTGGGAAGAAGTGGCTGCGTAACCTACGTGTCCATGTTGAAAAGCATGATATTAGGGAGGTTTCGCTCTACGTAATTACGTATGAAAATCCGTATGTCGTACGCGCCGGGGAGCGAGGGCAACTTTCATACGTAAATCTCTCTACGGATTTCCGTAGAAAAGCTCTTTCCTACGTTGGGTCCTCCGTAGGACTTTTTGAAATATTTTTTTCGCATTTTCCGCATTTGTCCATGGCAACATTCAAGCCGCGCGAAACACCGGTACACACACCGTACACCACGTGCAAAATATAATGGAAACGCGGCTTCGGTTCATGGTGCATGCGGTGGGCGCATGCAGCCAACGCGTCTCCAAAGCAACAACGCATGTTAAGCAGTCGTGGAGAAATCACGTAGAGCGAAACCCAACAGCTCTGATGTTTACGTGTGAAAATTCCGTGCAGTTCATACGTTATTTTCATACTTGTACGTAATTCCGTAGAGCGAAACCTCCCTATTGTTAGCTCCGGTTTGCAGACTATTTCTACAGGAATCCTGCATAAAGTGATGGAGATAACTCAAATCGACATCTGACTCTGTTAGACCCTTTTTTTTTTCGTTTGGAGAGGCTCATTATATTATTTATTTGTGGTTGTGGAGTCGGCGTGAAAGAACCATGAGACTTTCAACGAACAGTCTCCAGCACGGCTGATTCCATGGTCTGTTTGCTAGTAGAAATAACTGGAACTCTGCAGAATCATACTATCCATTCTTCTACATGTACATACAGTGCTTAGGTGATACTGTGTGCTGCAGCTCACTACAGTGCCGTCAAGACAGGAGAGCCCCTCGATAGGTCCCTGCAGCCTTTGGTCAATCCTTTAAAACAAAAACTGCACGGATTCCAATGGTGAAGGTCCCAGGTTGATCAGAGCAGCCGTTCCTGAGCTATACCAGCATGAAGTTTTCATTACATTTGGTGACATCATGATGGCGTCAATAACTTGCCCAGACAAGATCGGATTTATGACGTCAGTGAGATAGACTTTGTATGGGAGTAGATGGGGAATAACCTATTTCTTTCTTGTATCTCTCCAACAGCGAACTTCTTACCAGATTTTTTTCCAGTTGGGATACCACTAGGGTGCCATATGTCCCATACCGAAGTTTGAAAAACATCCGGCTACTTTGGGACAAGGGAGAGCCAAAATACTGCTATTTCCCCATCTACTCCCATACAAAGTCTATCTCTCTGACGTCATAGATCCGGCCTAGTCTGGGCAAGTTAAAGACGTCAAACGCCCACCGCTCTGCAAGCCGAAACATTCAGTTATCAGTGTTGTCTAAGAACACTAGAGTGTGTGTATAGTATGTGGTGCGATAACGTGAACTTCCGGGGCATTTAGTCATTTCACTCACCATTCAAAATCTGCTCTAGAGCATGAACACGGTTCTGTGATCACGTCCGCCTCGTGTGATGCCGAACGCCTACACCTGCACAGGAAAACACACACGTGGACATACAAACACACGTGGACATACACACACATGTGGACATACAAACACACGTGGACATACAAACACACGTGGACATACAAACACACGTGGACACACAAACACACGTGGACATACAAACACATGTGGACATACAAACACACGTGGGCATACAAACACACGTGGACATACAAACCCACGTGGACATACAAACCCACGTGGACATACAAACCCACGTGGACATACAAAACACACATAGACATACAAACACACATGGACATACAAACACACATGGACATACAAATACACATGGACATACAAACACAGGAACACAGTAACACATGGACATACAAACGCAATCATGGACATACAAATACACTCCCCGTCCACCACCCATCACACTCCTAGATCACCATTCATCGCACGCCCCAGAGATCACCATCCATTGCACTCCTAGATCACCATCCATCACACTCCCAACTTACCATCTATCAGCCTTGACCACTTTCATGCTTTCCTTTTTTCCCAGCAGACAACCTTCCATCTTCTCATCGTCGTGGTCGCGGTTCTCCAGGTGAGGAACGTATGTTTCCAAGTCAGCACCGGTACCTGCATTATCCATGGCAACAGCAGCAGCATAGGCAGTGGTAGCATCAGTAGCAGCAGTAGCAGCACACAGTATTACATTCAATCATTCAACTCCATTGAGAATGTCATCCACCAGAGAAACAAGAGCACAGCATTGGTCAATGAAATACCGAGTTGTCCGTACGCACAGAACCGCGATTTGTTCCTCCAACTATGGCACAAGTGCACTAGTTTGCACAGCTGCACTCAATGCATTAGAATTGGAAGTGAAAAAAGGTGATTGCTGTACCCGGCACAGGATGACTACTTATTTTCATTGGCAGCTTCTGTAGCTGAGAGCTTGTGAAGTTCGTAAACTCACATTTGCGTTCCACGACGTCTTCAAACTCCATGGTGACAGTTTGCCAGACGCCATCCTGTGGTGTGAAGCCCCAGAGTGTGACTTGCATGCCATTAGTCACCGGGTCAGCCAGTATGCCAGTGAACCACCACCTGACCGTGCTGAACTTGCTACTGTGCCAGCACTGACCGTAGTTCTCAGAATAGCTGCACACACACACACACACACACACACACACACACACACACACACACACACACACACACACACACACACACACACACACACACACACACACACACACACACACACACACACACACATACACACACACACACATACACACACACACACACACACACACACACACACACACACACACACACACAGGTAAGCAGCAGCATCGCACACGGTACGGTCACTACGGTATTGACCGTACCACTATTTGCCCCCAAGTACCCCGCGAATCAATAAAATGCACAGATTTGGGCTCTAAATTTCCAAAATTTCGGCTCAGCCATCCCTCCCCCATGAGTAAATTGTACTTCAAATGGCTGACAGTATCACACTAAATTACCTTCTGACGCCCCTGGTAAGGCACACACTAATGTAGAGCATACTACAACTTTCATGTGCAGGCCTGCTAGTACACTAGACATTCTAAAATGCCAGTGCAGATGCGAGTGTTCTCAATACTACCGGTAACAACTCTCAGCACGGTGGGTATGAACAATCAAGGCATTCATACATGTATGTCAGCGCGTGAGGAGTGTGTCTGTGTGCGTGGAGTATGTGTGGAGCAAGGAGTCATAGGCAGACGGCATAAGATCATAGTGCATGAAAATAATGTATGTTTCGACCGCGGATTTAGAGGATATATGTGATCCGGGGTCTGTACAACTTGCGATCGCAATTGCAGCCTTTGACCTGCTGATCCCAAACGCAACCAAGATCAGCGATGCCATGTGCGAGCGTGCATAAATCAACCCTGCCCCGAGGGCGATTAGAACTGGCAACCTGGGAGCGAAACCCACATCATTTAGCATCACAGTCACATGTGTCGTCTCTCTTTCTAGATGCTACGACTCCCTGGTGCCTGATGTGGAATATGCGTGGTGTGTGGTGTGGAGTATGCGTGGTGTGTGGTGTGTGGTGTGTTGTATGCGTGGTGTGGAGTATGCGTGGTGTGGAGTATGTGTGGTGTGGAGTATGCGTGGTGTGGAGTATGTGGAGTATGTGTGGTGTGGAGTATGTGTGGTGTGGAGTATGCGTGGTGTGGAGTATGCGTGGTGTGGAGTATGCGTGGTGTGGAGTATGTGTGGTGTGGAGTACAGTCAACTTCGCTAATAACGACTGCGGATATAACGACAATTCGCGAATAACTACAGAATATCCATGCCCAGAGCAAAGTCCCATCCCACTGTAATACATAATTATAATGAGACTTCGGGTATAAGGATACTTCGCGAACAAGGACACCTTTTTGATGCCCCGCCGAGTGTCGTTATAAGCGAAGTTGACTGTATGTGTGGTGTGGAGTATGTGGAGTATGTGGAGTATGTATGGTGTATGGTGTGGAGTATGTGGAGTATGTGGAGTATGTGTGGTGTATGGTGTGTGGTGTATGTGGAGTATGTATGGTGTATGGTGTATGGTGTATGGTGTGTGATGTGTGGTATGTGGTGTATGGTGTATGTGGAGTATGTATGGTATATGGTGTATGGTGTATGGTGTATGGTGTGTGATGTGTGGCGTATGGTGTATGGTGTGTGATGTGTGGCGTGTGGTGTACTACTTACTACAGTGTATCCTGTAAGTTGTCAGAGGTTGTGAGTGGAACAGCTACAATCAGCTTGCCCCAGTCACCTATAGTGTACTGGTGAATACCAGATAGGGCCTGTAGAACATACACATACACACACATACACACACATACATACATACACACACATACACACATACATACATACACACACACATGCACGCACGCACACACACACGCGCACGCGCGCGCGTGCACACACACACACACACATGCGCACACATCTTGATATTCAAGATGCATACACTACTAACACAGCATAGGCCTGTGGTACGTGCTGGAATACACATTTACCCAAATATCAACACTACTGGTTTGTGAGCCGGGCTATAAGCAGACAATGCTCCCTAATTTAATAGTGCCGCGTGTTCAATGTCTAATTTATCACAATGAGACATTGTGAGAGTTGAGTCATTGTGAATGGCAATTTAAGTCCATAGCATAACCTGCCACCAACACAACCTGTTCACTACTGCAATGTGAACGGTTAGTATAAGGACTGTCTGTTTGGGAATGTGCTACTACTAGAACATGATCATATTAGGGAGGTTCCGGAGTACGACTTTTCGTGCCAAAATCCGTAGAGGCGCTACGGATTTTTTATACGTCGTTTTCGAGCAGTGAAATGTTCCGGAGTACGGAACTTATGTGTTTGCTGTCATTGCCTAGGTTACGATCGCAAACACGTCACATTCCCGCGCTATGCCTTTTTATTTTGAAAATTTGTACCGAAATCAAAACGTCCCGCGGAAAATCGATGTTTCTCGTACCAAATTTGTGCGCGAAAAATCTTTCTGCACCCGATGACGCAAAATCTCCATACGAAACATGGTTCGTGTGAAAGCCAGTCCACACGGATTCTCCGTGCCGAAAAATCGTATGGAGCATGCCTGGAAAAAATCTGTAGCGCCCATACGGATTTTGGCACGGAAAATCGTACCCCGGAACCTCTCTAGTGCTGATGCTACCAGCCATGTACACTGTACATGAAGTATGAGTATGAAATACCTTCTTCCAAAGATATCCACCATTCGTGGAAACATACACGTCGGCTTTGCTGGAGTCAACATACTTGCCAGCCATACCTGGTCAGAGAGGAGAGGGGAGAGAAAGTATGGGTGAGAGAGAAGGAACAGCATCTACATACAACAGTCAAGAGAAAAAATGAGCATTATCTTATTAACCGTCCACCTCTCCACACTGCACTCTTGGCCCACATTCACAACACCAAGTGTGTGTTGTGAATGTGGGCCAAGAGTGCAGTGTGGAGAGGTGGACGGTTAAGATTATTTTCAAATGGCCGAGTTTGTCGCTACTTCTGAGTTAAAACGAGCATTGTGAAATAAGTAAAAAGAGGGAAAGGCCCACTAGGTCACGAGTTATGACTAACAGTCCACACAACAGTCCTAAACTACTACATGTACAGTGTATTGGCTCAACATCAGAGTTAAAAAAAGAAAGAAAGTGGGATTCATGTATAGGATGTCAACATGTATACAGGTTTTTTTTACGAACCATGACCACATCACCACATCACCACATCACCACATACCATGACCACATCACCACATCACCACATCACCACATCACCACATCACCACATCACAACCTCACAATCTCACCACCTCGCCACTTGCCAATCACCCACACAGGGTACCATAATAAGAAGCATACAACGGAAAAACGTCCTCTGTGACGGTATGTCCTGTACATGTACGTCAGACAGACAGTCAGTGAGTGAGTGAGTGAGTGAGTGAGTGAGTGAGTGAGTGGTCTTCACTACGACTCGTACTACCAGGCGCGTGCACCGGGTAAAAAAAGGTGGTTTCCAAAAAATTTCGACAGCCATTTTGCAATAAGCTACCTGCAGATTCAGCAGTATTACACGCATTACACACTGAAAGAAAGCTTTAAAAGTTATGGCTGCCAGTCCCACCGAGCCATCAAAACAAATGTGGTACAAAGGCATGTTCCTGACACAGGATAAATAGGATAAATGAATAGGCTAGCCGACGTTATACAAGTAGTTCGAAGTAGTGAAGGAAGATTCAGACACTCTTGCTAGTAAGTGAGTCAAAGAAGCAGGTCAATCCATGTCACTGTCTGAGTCTGCAGTGGCACTATAGCCCTGGGAAGACATGCGCAACCGGAAATTGAGACAATTCGCTAAGATCCATGGTATTTTTGTAGTATTCATCGTAGAGCGCTCCTTTCTTTTGTAGCTGACCACTAAAGACCTGTGCCTGACGTCACACAGGTCTATGCATGTCTGGACTGTCACCATGTCGTGCATGCATTAGAGGAAAATATTTATGACAAAATATGATTGCCACCCAAGTGCGGAAGTTAAAATTTGCAATGGGACGTAAAATACCTGTCGAGTGCCGTAACTCCACTATTCGACCTTGGATCGACTTCGGATGTGTTGGAGCGGACAGCTGAGAACTTTCTAATGCGAATAGCCCTTTCGATTACTCGATTCCATTCAGGAAAAGCCGAGTTACGAAATATTTGCGTGTTTGCAGAATGCACTTCATAGCGGATGCAAAAAGGTGGTTTCCGGGCTCCAAGAAAACCACGCGGTGCACGCGCCTGACTACACTCTACACTCTACATTGGCATTGCTAGTGACTTACCATGTGCTAAAACCAGGCCGTGTGCACCCTTTACGCTGAGTGGGCCAGAGACACGGCGCAGCGATTTCTCTTTGTAAATACTGAGAACTCCGTGCACATGGAAAGACACACAGACACAGACATGCACATGCACAGACACAGACACAGACACATGATGCACATGCACAGACACAGACACAGACACATGATGCACATGCACGCAGAGATTGACTGTGAGACAATGCGCAAAGCAGCAATGCTGGACAAAACTAACAAAGTGACGTCTGTCCAGAAAGTTGAGCGGAATCATACCAAACCTGAACAAGTGTGTCTATACAGAGCTGGTGCGGTCAAGTGTACTTCCTCATTGCCACACAAAGGTACATGTACATGCAAGATACGGTACGAACTGCACTGCAGGTGTATTTAGGGTAGATCACGGGCCCTGTTAACGCACGCCGCGGAGGGCGCAAGTGCTCTTCCAAGCAATGCATGTACATGTACTCCGAGTGCTGTCCTCAGCCGAGTAAAGTGACTTACATCGCACTCGGTGGTCCTGAGTGGATGCCAGCGTCCTCCACGATTGAACGTGATGCGACTTTGCAAGGTCGAATTCGGATTTCCTGTAATATAATAAAATAGGCATATCAACCGGGCCACACGTCAAACCAACAACAACACGGCTCAAGTATAGAAATGACAGCAGTCCATCATTGTTTCTCACACAAAATGCATAAACTGGGACGGACAACAGAGTGACCCGGATAAAAAGGGACCGGATGAGCAAAGTCTGACATGTAATGAGTTGCAATTAGACTTTGCTCTATAAATCGGTAGAGTCCAGGTAGCTGGAATATGACCTTCACGGTACAGTTGAAGCAATCTCAATCCACGAAACACACACGCGCACACACACACACATGCACGCACGCACGCACACACACACACACACACACACACACACACACATGCTGTCCACGTACCAGAATCTGTCACAGTGGTGATATAGGTGGCACGTATCGACTTGACGACGTAGAAGTCAGTTTTGCTGTGATGATGCTGTACCACATAAATACAAAACAGACACACAGACAGACCGACAAACAGACGGGGCGGACAGGCAAGCGGGCAGACAGACGAACAGACGGACGGACGGACGGACGGACGGACGGACGGACGGACAGACAGACAAGCAAACATATTCAATGAAGCACCACAAAGCTGCAACAGTACGAGAATCTAAAAAGAATTCATGCAGATGCTTGGTGCAAAATGAAACTGCACATGGCTGAACGTGACAATAGTAGTCCAAGTCAACGATGACATTAGAAGTAAAGCAAGCAATGATTACCATGTATTTAGAGTAGAGGACGACTTACCACATGATTGGAAAGTGAGGTAGCATAGTTTATTCCCTGTGTATCAGACGCATACAGGGTACCCACGCCTTTACCTACAACGCACATACAAACACATGTACACACATGGACAAAGAAGCAGATGTGGACGCATGCACACATGTACACACACACACGCACACGCACACACACACACACACGCACGCACACACACACACACACGCACACACACATACACACAGACAAGGAAACGTGAAGCACAACGAGCAGATGTGTTGCTGAAACATGCCATCGTAGCGCATGGCCGCACAAAAGTGAGCAATCAAGTCATAACTGTGCATGCATGCATGCACAGTGCACACCGACACAAGCCAGTACAACATCATGATGAATGAAAGTGTAGCATATCTCAGTCAACACATCACTAGCACTGCCACTGACATCCCATCATGTGTCTGATGTATATGGATTCTCCATGCCATAATGTGAGCTGTATTTTAACTCTCACAAACAACTCAATAGCACTGCCCCATTGCTACGTCTACACTTCACACATACGCACCAACGCATCAAATATCTAGGCCTGCTCGTAGAGAATTCGATAGTAAATGCTGCTGACTGATGATCGCTGAAATGTGTGAAACTTACAGCTACACAGCCTTTCGCCTCTATTGCATGTGATCTGTATTTCATGTACTCCCGTACTAGATTTGTACCACAGTTGTTTGACCTCGCACCATAACGGCATGCTTGCTTGGCTTGGGAGAAATTTCCGTGCTTCATGTGTTTTGCCTCTTCAGTTGTGTTTTCCTTTTCTCCAGATTTGTTTATATTTATCTTCAGTCTTCTTGTAGACATATCATGGCGCAGTGAACAGCTCGTTCAATGACAAGGCAGCTGCTATTCGTGAGTTTGACATTCCTGCGAACCACACTGACTTGCGTTCGGTTCTTGGCCCGGTAAACCAGTGTAGTGAGTTCTCACCACACCTCGCAGCCTGCACCACTCCGCTTCGTGGCCTGTTGAAGACGACCCGTGAATTTGTCTGGGATGCCAAACACACTGTTGCGTTCGAGGAGACCAAGTCTGCTCTGCTTTCTCCTCCTATCCTGGTCTTCTACCAGCATGGACACGACCTCTGTCTGGAGACTGATGCCTCAGCACTGCGTGGTCTCAGCTTCGTTCTGTGGCAGAAGCAGGACGATAAGTGGCGAACATCCAGTGTGGCTCCCGCTATCTCTCTGACACCGAATCTCGCTATGCTGTTGAGCTCGAGATGCTCGCCATCGTTTGGGCCGTACACAAGTGCTAACTGAGTTATCTGGCACCCTGTTCGATCTTATTACTGATCACCGTCCATTGATCCCTATTATCAACTCATATTATTTGGACTAAATCAAGAATCCTCGCCTTCTCCGTCTTTGCCTGAAGCTGCAGTCGTATCAAGTCCACGCTTCCTGACGAAAAGGCTCCGATCATGCATTTGATGATGCCCTATCTCGTAATCCCGTCGGCATCCCGTCTTCAGATGATGAACTCGGTGAAGCTCCTGCTCTTCCTTGCCGCAGCATCCGCGTCTGCATGCTCCGTGATGATCTCACCCCAACCTGAAGTTTGCTGAACTTCGAGCAACCGCCTCAGCTGATCCTGTCTATCAGTCTCTTGTGCAGTGCGTTCTGCATGGTTTTCCCGCTCGTCAGTGTGATTTGGATGCTCCGCTCCGACCCTTCTGGAATGGACGTGAACACCTGTCCAGGGCATAGATTAACGGCCGGACATCGGACATTTTCCGGCCATTTTCGGCCACTGACCGGACGTTTTCAATTTCACCGGACATAGTGTCCGGTCAAAAAAGGAAAAAAAGAGCAGCGACCTTTCGACCTTTTTATGCAGAGTTGGGCTTTCTTCGGAGCTTCGTGCCAAATGCGACTTGCATATCGTACAACTAACACGTCTACACCGTAGCCTCGACCCCTCAGGCGTAGACTTCACCATAATTCGCCTGTAGCAACGCGGTTGCTACAGTCAATTCACACTTTCGACCTTTGGTACATGGTGTCGACTTCGCACCTGAATCGATGGGTTGAACTGCAGTGCAGTTGTTCGCTCTTGAGAGGAAGATGTCATCTTTTATTTTTCACTCTTTCACTGACCAGGAATGCCGATGGTCTTTTAGAATGTCTTCTGGAAAGCGAAAGGGAGATTCAGAGGACTTGCCGCCGGGCAAAAAAGTCCGTGGTGTAAAGACCGCTACTTGCGATAAGTGGATCTCGGACAATGATGCAGAGCTGACTACTTCCGCCTGGCTGATTTATGACCGGCAGAAGAACGATCGGCTGTTTGAAGTGTTCCGTGTGCATCAAGTTTGTAGACAGAGTCCGCAGTTGTAAAAACTTCAGCGAGGCTTTCATAACCGGATCCAAGAACCTGAGAACATCAGCATTCAAGGATCATGCTGGAACGGAGATGCATAAACGAGGAATGAATCTTTTCCGCAGGCAAGAGTGCCCCGCTCGAAATGCCCTCGAATTCGCTCCAATTGCGAAGGCACTGACTGCAACGCTTTTTTGTACAGACATTTGTCGTCAGTAAAATAGTTCAGTTTCTAATACAAATAAATTGGCGAATTGTACATAGTAATGTGTGAGAAACGTCCACATAATGAGTCATTGTGAATATACTCAGTACTGCTAAAAAAGAAGAAACACCCTGAAAATGTGTTGTGGAAAATGTCCGGGCATGTCCGGACAGATTTCAAAACGGAAGGACATTTGTCCGAGCTAAATGAAATCCTTAAGCTATGCCCTGCCTGTCAGTGGACCAGGGCATCGTCAAGAAGAGCCAACGCATTCTTCTTCCCTTGGCTATGCGTCAACGTGTTCTTGATAACCTTCATGCCTCGCATCAAGGTCTCGTCCGTACTAACGCTCGCGGCTGACAGCTCATATACTGGCCTGGTCTCACCGCCGATATAGACACCATTGTCCGTGCCTGTTCCGTGTGTCGAGAATTCCAGTCATCGCAGTCAGCCGAACCACTCTTTGATAGATAATACTGGATTCATTCTCCCAGCATTATCTCGAAGGGGCGTGATGTATATGGATTCTCCATGGCATAATGTGATCTGTATTTTATGTACTCCCGTACTAGATTTGTACCACAGTTGTATGACCTCGCACCATAACGGCATGCTTGCTTGGCTTGGGAGATACTTCCGTGCCTCATGTACTTTGCCTCTTCAGTTGTGTTTTCCTTCTCTTCAGATTTGTTTATATTATCTTTAGTCTTCTTGTAGACATATCAGTGTCCAAGTTGTCATACTGAATGTCATACTGTGCTGCTTGGACAGGTAACTAATCACACCGCTCTCAAGGTACTCACAATCGGAAGGCCCATTCACAATACAACTTTCTGCGATGCGACATGCGAATTGCGACACCTGCAACGAGCTGCGACAGCGACACACGGTTCACAATCTTTTTCATGTTTGCGCCATCGGCCCTATGCACTAGTAGTGCTATCTAGAGTACATGAAGACCAGAGTGTGCAGCTGGGATGGGTTGCTGTCATGGCGGAATTCCGTGATTACATCATTTTAGTGATGTAGTGCGTATAAGCAGGATTCACGCAGGTCTCTTTCTGCACAACTGCAGCTCAGTTGTACGCACTACGCCATTTCCCGCTTCAGATCTGCGCCAAATATGATGTAATCATGGATTTCCGCCGTGACAGACACCCATAGTAGAAAAGGCCCCAAGCTGCACACTCTGGGATTCATGTACTCTTGGTGCTAAGCAAGTGCACTGCACGTGCACTGCATGTGCACTGCATGTGCACTGCATGTGCACAGCGTGTGCACTGCATGTGCACTGCATGTGCACCCAAAGGAGAAACTGTACTCCATTCGTGTACGTCACACGTCACATGTCGCAAAAGTTGTTACCTTCTTTAACTTCTGCGACAGGCACCTTGCGATTGCTAGCAACAACCCGCGACAGGCATTTTCTTGTCGCAACTGTCGCAAGTCGCGTCGCAAAAAGTGGTCTTGTGAATCGGCCCTAACACTCACTACTTACCGGCCATAT